>NC_086449.1:733619847-733828748 GCF_028390025.1 Pseudophryne corroboree
AGGGGTGCTGCTGTTAAAATAACAGTCCACTGGCCCTGTATGCTGTAAAAATTCACGGGTGCAGTTGTTAAAAATTAAAAGCATGGGGGCGTGGCCTGGAGGCTGATTGAGCAGGCTGCACTTTACATGAGCTCCCAGGGACCTGGGAGTTTCTGAATAATAAAATAGCCTCCTCACGCCTATTTCCCTGCCCTATGTGCTCTGGTCAGTGTTCTATACCAGTGGTGTATGCGGTGAGTCAGTGCTGCGGAGTCGGGGAGCCGGTTTCCTGGCTCCCGCGGATTGTGGCCTACTCACTGCACTGAAGCCGGGGCCTCAATTTTTACTCATACCCCCGGACGAGTGGTTTGCCCTCCCGGGACGCCTGAGAAGCCTGCCTGGACCCTGTCCCCTGCCTGGACGTCACTGTGGCCTGCTCAGTGCTCCCTACCGACCAGCAGGAGCAATCCAGGACCGGATCGGAGCCGGGCCGAGCGCTCCGGAGCCCGGGCGGCGGCCATTTTGGTTGCCGAGCAATAAGGAGAGACTCGGCGGGAGCCCGGAGGAGACGTCTAGCGGCTCCCGGGTGTGCGCGGCTTGCTACCCCGGCTCCACTGAGGTGACTACACCTTCTCCTTCCCACGAGCTCTGGAAGAGCGCCCGTCCCCCGCTGCTGCGCCCCCCTGCCTGTCTGAAGATCAGCGGCTCTCTCTGCGGTTGCCCCCCGTTCACCTGGGGCCCCACCACATCCCATACAGCACCTTCCCGCCCCCTGGGGTGAGACCTGCCCCGTGCGGCCGACGAGTCCCCCCCCCCCCCCCCGCTTGCTCACATCTGAGCACCCGGGGGTCCTGCAGTACCCCTGCCCCTCCGCGAGTCCGTCCATGGCTGTGGGTGGCTCGCTGGGCAGCACAGGAGGATTGCGCAGCTTCCTCCGTTACCGGGCGGCTGCGGCCTCCAGCCACTTTACACTGGATCCGGGGGCTGAAGTTTGAAGTTTATAATAATACAGCCGTAGGGGCGACCACGACGGGCCTGGCCCACAGCCCTACTGACACCTCCCTCCTCCACCTGGAACCCTCCCTTGTAGATGGGCTGCACCCCTCTATCTACACCTGGAGCTGCCGGGAGTTCTTTAAATTATAATAACCCTCATAGCGGCCTTGATTGCATATAGCCTGCCATCCTAGCCCGATTGTCCCCAGTGCGCTTGGGGTGCTGGGCTGGAGCTCCCCCCGGTGTTTCTTTTGCGTGCATACGAGGATGGCTAGCCTCATAGCCCTGTCAGCCCTGTTCATGCCAATGTAATGCGAGAGTTATCTCCTACCCCTGCCATTATCTACGTGATGTCTTGATTGTCCCTGAGACAGTGGAGCCTTCAGATTTTTCTACCTTCTGTGTCTGGAACCGTTGAGCTGTTTTCCTCTGTGCCTTATTATGCCTTCTAGACGCGGCAAACCGTCAAAACCTGTCCCGCAGCTCTCATTTTTCAAGTCATCTCCGAAAATGTCTCGTCCTAAAGCCACTGGGACCTCTACAGAGGACGCAGTCCCTCAGACTCCTCCCTCTCTGGAGGCGCCCCCCTCTGCATCTACAGCCGCTACGAGTCTGGACAAGGTCGGAGATGGAGATGCCCTCACTGTGGGCACTATGAAGCTACTTTTGTCTCGCTTTAAGGAGGAGGTGGCGGCCGCGTTCCGTACCACCTTAACGGCATGTCAACAATCTATAGATGAACTGGGTGGCCGCACTGACCATTTGGAAACTAAAATGGAGGAAGTCGTGGGGTCCCATAACGGCCTACTGGACTCTCATGATGCATTAGAGGCGGAGGTGAAACTTTTACGGGACAAAGTCACGGATTTGGAGGACAGATCACGTCGTAGCAATCTTAAATTGCGTGGGGTCCCCGAGTCGGTGTCACACAGCAGTTTACACGATTACGCCGTGGCCTTATTCAAAGCTGTATTACCTCAGTCTCTATCTGCGGACTACCTTATTGATTGAATACACCGGCTACCGAAGGCCAGAGCGGCTCCAGACGATGCCCCTAGAGATGTCCTAATGAAGATGCACTACTTTCACGTTAAGGAGGCCTTATCGAAAGCATCTAGACCGACGTCTGACACATCTTCAGCCCTTCAAGGACTTCAACTCTTCTGTGATTTGTCTGCAGCCACCCTCTACAAACGACGATCGTTTCACCCTGTCACTGCGGCCCTCAGAAAGGCTGATATCCCTTATCGCTGGGGTTTCCCTACTAAGCTGTTGATTCCCCGAGATGACTCTACTGTCTCTATTTCTACTGCAGATGAAGGGGCGAAATTGCTTAAATCATGGAACATTGCGGGACCTTCTGCAGACTCCTTCCCCCGTCGACTTCAGCAGGACTGGTCCTCGGTGAAGTGAGGGCGCCTGCTCTGGGTCGGGCAGCTTACATAGTTGCTATGTTTCTACTGTTGTGACCCCAGTGACTCTCCAGATATAGTTGTTTGCTATGTCAATATTACCTTTGCCCCTGTCTGAAAAGGCCGTGGTGTGTTTGGGGAGGCGCTGAGTTTGGTGGGCGATTTGTCCGTGTTTCGGACGTGTTTTTCTGATTGCATATTCTGTTTTACTAATTGCCCTGTTTTTCGAGCATTGTGCCTGGCGCCTCCTCGGACATAGCAGTTTATTATTAATGTTGGCCTGTTGGGGTAGCTTAATAAGTAGTAAGAGTCGCTGGAATGATTCTAGTGTTTGATTCTTGCGTTATGTTTCCATGATGGAGCGTTTCTGTTCCGCCTTATCTGCTCTTAAGGTTTTGCTTGCACAAATGTGTATTCATCTGTTCCCGTATTATCAAGATGTTCTTGTGTTCTTTAGTTTAAAGTACAAAAGTATGGCAGCGGGTGGGAGATATGCCACTAACCCCCCCTTTAGCCTACACAGCCGCCACATTATGGCGACTGGTTGTGATCTCAAGAGAGATCAATTTAGTTTTGTCTTTTTTATTTTCCTTATGTCTTCCCTCCTGTTCTCTGATATGTTCCCCCCCCACCCCCCCTAATCAGGTATATCAGTTTACGCACAGAAATTGGTCTACGGAGTCATCAGCTCTATTTGTAGTTGAACATGGTGCACATAGTCTCTATTTATGCCAAAGGGCTTAACTCTCCCCAAAAGCAAAGATTGGCCTTAAAACTATTTTCATAAGCTTAAGGCACATGTGGTAGCGGAACAGGAGACGCACTATCAGAGTCAGAATCTCCCCTTCTTCACTAATTCACGTTACCCCCATTGTTATACTGCAAATGGGCCCGCCAAGAAAGCTGGCGTGGCTCTTCTTATAGCGCAACACTGCCCGTTTGTTTTGTCCTCTAAATATGAAGATCCTGACGGGAGATATTTAATCTTAGTAGGTCAGCTAGATAATGTAGAGACCACTCTGGTCTCTTGCTATGCCCCAAATACCAAACAAATCTAATTTCTCAGAAC
Source organism: Pseudophryne corroboree (assembly GCF_028390025.1). NCBI lineage: Eukaryota > Metazoa > Chordata > Amphibia > Anura > Myobatrachidae > Pseudophryne > Pseudophryne corroboree. Next base: position 733,623,304 of record NC_086449.1, read on the forward strand.
CTTTTGTAGAATTCTCCAGGATCGTACTAGGGGGGCGCTTTTGATCCTTGGAGACTTCAATATGGTGTTAGATCCTACTATTGACCGCTCCCGTCCAACCCGAACCCTTCGTAGTAGTCCAGCCCAGGATCCCTCAGAAAAATTTGGTCAACTGCTAGCTGAGTATGCGTTGTATGATGTATGGAGGGCCAAATACCCTACAGAGCGGGATTACACTTTCTCTATCGTCCTAGTGGATGCTGGGGTTCCTGAAAGGACCATGGGGAATAGCGGCTCCGCAGGAGACAGGGCACAAAAAGTAAAGCTTTTCCGATCAGGTGGTGTGCACTGGCTCCTCCCCCTATGACCCTCCTCCAGACTCCAGTTAGATTTTTGTGCCCGGCCGAGAAGGGTGCAATCTAGGTGGCTCTCCTAAAGAGCTGCTTAGAGAAAGTTTAGCTAGGTTTTTTATTTTACAGTGATTCCTGCTGGCAACAGGATCACTGCAGCGAGGGACTGAGGGGAGAAGGAGTCAACTCACCTGCGTGCAGGATGGATTGGCTTCTTGGCTACTGGACATCAAGCTCCAGAGGGACGATCACAGGTACAGCCTGGATGGTCACCGGAGCCGCGCCGCCGGCCCCCTTGCAGATGCTGAAGTCAGAAGAGGTCCAGAATCGGCGGCTGAAGACTCCTGCAGTCTTCTAAAGGTAGCGCACAGCACTGCAGCTGTGCGCCATTTTCCTCTCAGCACACTTCACACGGCAGTCACTGAGGGTGCAGGGCGCTGGGAGGGGGGCGCCCTGGGAGGCAAATGAGTACCTATAAAGGCTAAAAATACCTCACATATAGCCCTAGAGGCTATATGGAGATATTTAACCCCTGCCTGATTTCTCTAAATAGCGGGAGACGAGCCCGCCGGAAAAGGGGCGGGGCCTATCTCCTCAGCACACGGCGCCATTTCCTCTCACAGCTCCGCTGGTCAGGACGGCTCCCAAGTCTCTCCCCTGCACTGCACTACAGAAACAGGGTAAAACAGAGAGGGGGGGGCACATTTATGGCGATATTTTGATATAACAAAGCAGCTATAGGGGAGCACTTATTATAAGGCTATCCCTGATATATATATAGCGCTTTTGGTGTGTGCTGGCAAACTCTCCCTCTGTCTCCCCAAAGGGCTAGTGGGTCCTGTCTTCATTAGGAGCATTCCCTGTGTGTCTGCTGTGTGTCGGTACGTGTGTGTCGACATGTATGAGGACGATATTGGTGTGGAGGCGGAGCAATTGCCAAATATGGGGATGTCACCTCCTAGGGGGTCGACACCAGAATGGATGCCTTTATTTATGGAACTACGGGATAGTGTCAACACGCTAAAGCAGTCGTTTGACGACATGAGACGGCCGGACAATCAATTAGTGCCTGTCCAGGCGACTCAAACACCGTCAGGGGCTGTGAAACGCCCTTTGCCTCAGTCGGTCGACACAGACCCAGACACAGGCGATGACTCCAGTGGTGACGGTGACGAATCAACCGTATTTTCCAGTAGGGCCACACGTTATATGATTTTGGCAATGAAGGAGGCGTTACATTTAGCTGATACTACAGGTACCACTAAACAGGGTATTATGTGGGGTATGAAAAAACTACCTATAGTTTTTCCTGAATCAGAAGAACTAAATGACGTGTGTAATGAAGCGTGGGTTGCCCCTGATAAAAAGCTGATAATTTCAAAGAAATTATTGGCATTATACCCTTTCCCGCCAGAGGTTAGGGAGCGCTGGGAAACACCTCCTAGGGTGGACAAGGCGCTAACACGCTTATCTAAACAAGTGGCGTTACCCTCTCCTGAGACGGCCGCACTTAAAGATCCATCAGATAGGAGGATGGAAAATATCCAAAAAAGTATATACACACATGCAGGTGTTATACTACGACCAGCTGTAGCAACTGCCTGGATGGGCAGTGCGGGGGTAGTTTGGTCAGAGTCCCTGATTGAAAATATTGATACCCTGGACAGGGACAATATTTTACTGTCGTTAGAGCAAATAAAGGATGCATTTCTTTATATGCGTGATGCACAGAGGGATATATGCACACTGGCATCACGGGTAAGTGCTATGTCCATTTCGGCCAGAAGAGCTTTATGGACGCGACAGTGGACAGGCGATGCGGATTCAAAACGGCATATGGAAGTTTTGCCGTATAAGGGGGAGGAGTTATTTGGAGTCGGTCTATCAGATTTGGTGGCCACGGCTACAGCCGGGAAATCCACCTTTCTACCTCAAGTCACTCCCCAACAGAAAAAGGCACCGACTTTTCAACCGCAGCCCTTTCGTTCCTTTAAAAATAAGAGAGCAAAGGGCTATTCATATCTGCCACGAGGCAAAGGTCGAGGGAAGAGACAGCAACACGCAGCTCCTTCCCAGGATCAGAAGCCCTCCCCGGCTTCTACAAAAGCCTCAGCATGACGCTGGGGCTTCTCAAGCGGACTCGGGGACGGTGGGGGGTCGTCTCAAAAATTACAGCGCGCAGTGGGCTCACTCGCAAGTAGATCCCTGGATCCTGCAGATAATATCTCAGGGATACAGGTTGGAATTAGAGACAGATCCACCTCGCCGTTTCCTGAAGTCTGCTTTACCAACGTCCCCCTCCGAAAGGGAGACGGTGTTGGAAGCCATTCACAAGCTGTACTCTCAGCAGGTGATAGTCAAGGTACCTCTTCTGCAACAAGGGAAGGGGTATTATTCCACTCTTTTTGTGGTACCGAAGCCGGATGGCTCGGTAAGGCCTATTCTAAATCTGAAGTCCTTGAACCTGTACATAAAGAAGTTCAAGTTCAAAATGGAGTCACTCAGAGCAGTGATAGCGAACCTGGAAGAGGGGGACTTTATGGTATCCTTGGACATCAAGGATGCGTATCTCCACGTTCCAATTTACCCCTCACACCAGGGGTACCTCAGGTTCGTTGTACAAAACTGTCACTATCAGTTTCAGACGCTGCCGTTCGGATTGTCCACGGCACCTCGGATCTTTACAAAGGTAATGGCCGAGATGATGATTCTTCTTCGAAGAAAAGGCGTATTAATTATCCCATACTTGGACGATCTCCTAATAAGGGCGAGGTCCAGAGAACAGCTAGAGATGGGATTAGCACTGTCTCAAGAAGTGCTAAAACAGTACGGGTGGATTCTGAATATTCCAAAATCCCAGTTAATGCCGACAACTCGTCTGCTGTTCCTAGGGATGATTCTGGACACGGTTCAGAAAAAGGTTTTTCTCCCGGAGGAAAAAGCCAAGGAGTTATCCGAGCTTGTCAGGAACCTCCTAAAACCAGGAAAGGTGTCTGTACATCAATGCACAAGAGTCCTGGGAAAAATGGTGGCTTCTTACGAAGCGATTCCATTCGGCAGATTCCACGCAAGAATTTTCCAAAGGGATCTGTTGGACAAATGGTCAGGGTCGCATCTTCAGATGCACCTACGGATAACCCTGTCTCCAAGGACAAGGGTGTCTCTTCTGTGGTGGTTGCAGAGTGCTCATCTATTGGAGGGCCGCAGATTCGGCATACAGGATTGGATCCTGGTGACCACGGACGCCAGCCTGAGAGGCTGGGGAGCAGTCACACAAGGAAGAAACTTCCAGGGAGTATGGACGAGCCTGGAAACGTCTCTTCACATAAACATTCTGGAACTAAGAGCAATATACAATGCTCTAAACCAGGCAGAACCTCTGCTTCAGGGAAAACCGGTGTTGATCCAGTCGAACAACATCACGGCAGTCGCCCATGTGAACAGACAGGGCGGCACAAGAAGCAGGAGTGCAATGGCAGAAGCTGCAAGGATTCTTCGCTGTGCAGAGAATCATGTGATAGCACTGTCAGCAGTGTTCATCCCGGGAGTGGACAACTGGGAAGCAGACTTCCTCAGCAGACACGATCTTCACCCGGGAGAGTGGGGACTTCATCCAGAAGTTTTCCACATGCTGGTAACCCGTTGGGAAAGACCAATGGTGGACATGATGGCGTCTCGCCTCAACAAAAAACTGGACAGGTATTGCGCCAGGTCAAGAGATCCGCAGGCAATAGCTGTGGACGCGCTGGTAACGCCTTGGGTGTACCAGTCGGTGTATGTGTTTCCTCCTCTGCCTCTCATACCAAAAGTATTGAGAATTATACGGCAAAGAGGCGTAAGAACGATACTAGTGATTCCGGATTGGCCAAGGAGGACTTGGTACCCGGAACTTCAAGAGATGATCACGGAAGATCCGTGGCCTCTACCTCTAAGGAGGGACTTGCTTCAGCAGGGTCCCTGTCTGTTTCAAGACTTACCGCGGCTGCGTTTGACGGCATGGCGGTTGAACGCCGGATCCTAAAGGAAAAAGGCATGCCGGAAGAAGTCATTCCTACTTTGATTAAAGCAAGGAAGGAAGTAACCGTGCAACATTATCACCGAATTTGGCGAAAATATGTTGCGTGGTGCGAAGATCGGAGTGCTCCGACGGAGGAATTTCAACTGGGTCGATTCCTACATTTCCTGCAATCAGGATTGTCAATGGGTCTCAAATTGGGATCTATTAAGGTTCAAATTTCGGCCCTGTCGATTTTCTTTCAAAAAGAATTGGCTTCAGTTCCTGAAGTCCAGACCTTTGTTAAGGGAGTGCTGCATATACAGCCTCCTGTGGTGCCTCCAGTGGCACCGTGGGATCTCAATGTGGTTTTGGACTTCCTAAAATCTCATTGGTTTGAACCACTAAAAAAGGTGGATTTGAAATATCTCACATGGAAAGTGACCATGCTTCTAGCCCTGGCTTCTGCCAGGAGAGTGTCAGAATTGGCAGCTTTATCTTACAAAAGCCCATATCTGATTTTCCATTCGGACAGGGCAGAACTGCGGACTCGTCCGCATTTTCTCCCTAAGGTGGTGTCAGCATTTCATCTGAACCAGCCTATTGTAGTGCCTGCGGCTACAAGTGACTTGGAGGACTCCAAGTTACTGGACGTTGTCAGAGCATTAAAAATATATATTGCAAGGACAGCTGGAGTCAGAAAATCTGACTCGTTGTTTATATTGTATGCACCCAACAAGATGGGTGCTCCTGCGTCTAAGCAGACGATTGCTCGTTGGATCTGTAGCACAATCCAACTTGCACATTCTGTGGCAGGCCTGCCACAGCCTAAATCTGTAAAGGCCCACTCCACAAGGAAGGTGGGCTCATCTTGGGCGGCTGCCCGAGGGGTCTCGGCATTACAACTTTGCCGAGCAGCTACGTGGTCAGGGGAGAACACGTTTGTAAAATTTTACAAATTTGATACTCTGGCTAAGGAGGACCTGGAGTTCTCTCATTCGGTGCTGCAGAGTCATCCGCACTCTCCCGCCCGTTTGGGAGCTTTGGTATAATCCCCATGGTCCTTTCAGGAACCCCAGCATCCACTAGGACGATAGAGAAAATAAGATTTTACTTACCGATAAATCTATTTCTCGGAGTCCGTAGTGGATGCTGGGCGCCCATCCCAAGTGCGGATTATCTGCATAAATTGTACATAGTTATTGTTAACTAATTCGGGTTATTGTTGAAGGAAGCCATCTTTCAGAGGCTCCGCTGTTATCATACTGTTAACTGGGTTTAGATCACAAGTTGTACGGTGTGATTGGTGTGGCTGGTATGAGTCTTACCCGGGATTCAAAATCCTCCCTTATTGTGTACGCTCGTCCGGGCACAGTACCTAACTGGAGTCTGGAGGAGGGTCATAGGGGGAGGAGCCAGTGCACACCACCTGATCGGAAAAGCTTTACTTTTTGTGCCCTGTCTCCTGCGGAGCCGCTATTCCCCATGGTCCTTTCAGGAACCCCAGCATCCACTACGGACTCCGAGAAATAGATTTATCGGTAAGTAAAATCTTATTTTCTATTCCCACGTCCATAGCTCATACTCTAGCGTTAGCGGCTATAAGTAAGATTGACATATTACCTATGTCTTGGTCAGATCACTCGCCACTTGTGGTAGTTTGGGATACCAGTAAAAGGGTAGTCCCCCATGGTCCCTGGAGACTGGGTTCGTACCTTCTTGCCCGCCCTGAGGCTCACCAGGCCATCCAGCAATCTCTAGATCTTTATCTGGCTACTAATTGCCCCGAGGATACATCCGTTTTCACTCATTGGTGTTCTCTGAAAGCCGTGGTTAGAGGCTCTGCAATCCAAATAGCGGCTAGACTTAAACGTGAGTATAGAGACAGATACGCCTCAGCCGAAAGAGAGGCTTTCACGACTGGAATCTGCACATAAAATTAGCCCTGCTAATAAATCCCTCTTTAAGCAACTCCTTGCTGCCCGTGAAAAGGTGAATACATTTGCCTTAACTGAAGTTCACCGCAATTTGCAGCGGCTTAATCAAAAATATTATATGCTTGGTAATAGAGTGGGGCGTTTGCTGGCGCATAAATTGAGGGGGCGTAGAGCTAAGGAACGCATACATGCCATTCATACATCTACTGGAGTTAAAGTAACCGATCCGGTTGAGATAGCTAATACGTTTGCTGAATATTATTCGCAGCTGTATAACCTCAGAGATGACCCTGGTACCCCTCAGCCCACTCTGGCGGATATTAATGGGTTTTTGGATGGGTTGTCTCTCCCCACTATTGATTCTCAGACTCGTGAGTCCCTTAACTCTCCCTGGTTACTCAAAGAAGTCGAGGCAGCCATAGATTCCTGTCCAGTGAATAAGGCCCCCGGCCCAGATGGGTACCCCTCTAACTTTTATAAAACATTTAAATCAACCCTTGCCCCACTTTTGACGTCTGTCTTCAATGAAGCCTCTGACTCCACATGTTTCCCGAAGGAGATGTTAGAGGCTCGGATAGTTACTATCCCTAAACCAGGCAAATCTCCTACAGTAGTTCAGAATTACCGCCCAATAGCATTGCTGAACATTGACCTTAAATTGTTTGCTAAGATGGTAGCGAATAGGATATACCCTCTCTTACCTAGTTTGATCAACCCTGACCAGGTGGGTTTTGTTTTGGGCCGGCAAGCGTCAGATAACACACGCAGGGTTATTAATTTGATTGAACGCTGCCAGGTCCAGGGCGAACCTCTCTTGGTCCTTTCTCTGGATGCAGAAAAAGCATTCGATAGGCTCCACTGGGACTGTTTACGGGCTACCCTGGGCCGTTTTGGGTTTGCGGGCAGGATACTCGACTCCATTTTGGCTTTGTACTCCTCGCCCTCGGCTTCAGTTTTCACCAATGGTTGCAATTCCTCTACATTTAATATTACTAATGGTACTCGGCAGGGTTGCCCCTTATCACCCCTCATTTTTGTTCTGGCTGTTGAGCCTCTGGCGGAGCGGATTAGGGTATTGGACTCAATTATGGGTCCGGTGGTGGGGGGGGATGCCCCATAAAATCTGTCTTTTTGCTGACGATATTTTAGTATGCCTTAGAGAGCCTGAATCATCTTTACCACATTTACATTCTCTCTTTGACTCTTATGCAGCGGTCTCCTACTACAAGCTGAACACTACTAAGACTGAGGCCCTCCCTCTGAATATTTCTGATAGCGCTCTTAGACGTCTAAAGAATGTTTATAAGTACGCGTGGCAACTCAGATCGCTTAAATATTCGGGTGTACATATATCTCGGGAGCGGGTTTTAATGGGGTGTAACTACGACCCACTCTTTCGGGCATTTGAACTGTTTATTAAAGACTGGATGATGCAGGAGGTTTCCTGGGTTGGACGGGTGGCAGATGCGAAAATGGTTCTCTTACCAAAATTGATGTACCTTTTCCGTACCATCCCCAGGACCTTCCCTAAAGATATTTGTAATAGATTTAATCGTTTATTAACCAAATATATATGGGGGGGCTCAAAGCCGAGGATAGCGAAATCCACTTTAATTGCTCCAAAGTGTGCAGGTGGAGTCGCGTATCCAGATTTAGAGAGATACCATACTGCTTGTTTACTCGCTCAGGCCAGAGATTGGTTCACCCAGGGCACTTCTAAACCATGGGTATCCTTAGAACAGAATGCTGTATTCCCCTTTACACTGCCAGACTTGTTCTGGTTGTCCACCATTTCAATCCCTGCTAGAGTTGCTGAGTGTTCCGCGGTCCACGCAACGTTGTCTGCATGGAGAACCGTAATTAAATCTCTCCCTGCTGGCGCTCTGCCCTCCCCCCAACTGTCTCTCCATGCTATAGCCCTATTGATCCCAGATTTGCACTTACACCATTGGCAGGACATAGGCCTCTCCACCCTAAAAGATGTCCTTCGAGACGGTGTTTTGATCCCCTTTTCCTTACTCCAGGAACAATTTCGTGTACCTAAACAAGATTTTCATAAATACCTGCAAATGCGGCATTGGCTTCGAAGCTGCTTTCCCAACCGAGTCCTCCATACTGGTCTCCCTAAATTATTGATGTCTCTTCTAGTGCCTAGCGGTAATAGGGGTGGCATCTCCAGATGGTACCAACATCTTGTAACTGAATCCCGCCATGGAGTATTCCCCTCACAGACTAAATGGGAAAAAGACCTCCCTGCGGTTTTCACCGAAGATATCTGGAAAGATATCTTTAAATCTTGCTTTAAAATTTCTAAATGTGTGAATCATTGTGAAATGTATTATAAATTGGTTCATAGGGTATATTTTACACCGGAACGTCTGCATAAGATTTGGCCTGATGTCTTCTCTAGCTGCTGGAGGAATTGTGGGATGGTGGGAGATATCCTTCATGTTTTCTGGCTATGTCCGGCAATCCGGTCGCTCTGGAGGGAGGTGTTTCTTTTCATTTCCCACATACTAGGAGTGGTTCTTATACCTGAACCCCTCTTGGCACTCTTTCATTATTACTCTGGTGAGATGTCTAGTTGTGATAGATACCTTTTGGGCCACATCCTCATAGCCTCTAAGGCCGCCATTGCCTCCAAATGGAAGTCGGCAGTCATCCCCAATTTATTGATGATAGAAAATAGAGTCCATCAACATTATGTTTTCGAAACAGCAGAGGGCAATTATTCTTCAGGGACTACCTCTATTAGTAAGAAATGGTTTAAATGGTCCCTATATAAGGAGAGATCAGGCCAAATAGGTGTATCTGGTGCCTCGACTGACTTACCCAACCTTTCTGTGCTTCACTCTCCGGTCCACACGAGACCTTAACTTGCTAATTGATGCAGACTTCCTTTCCTTCATTATACTCTGCTTTCATTGTTGTATTAAGATTTCCCTGATACATACCCTTCATCCCCATTGTCCCTATTAGTTCTGTTGTGTTCGTGCCTTCTCCCCCCTATTTTTTTATGTTTTATTTACTTATCTAAATATAACTGTAATTTGTATGAAAACTCAATAAAAATGTAATATAAAAAAAAAAATTAAAAGCACACTGCTCTTGTATGCTGTAAAATATAGGGGTGCTGCTGTTAAAATAACATTCCACTGGCCCGGTATGCTGTAAAAATTCATGGGTGCAGTTAAAAAAAAAAAACACTGGTCCTGTATGCTGTAAACTTATAGGTGTGCTGCTGTTAAAATAACATTACACAGGCCCTGTATGCTGTAAAAAATCAGGGGTGCAGTTGTTAAAAATTAAAAACACACTGGTCCTGTATGCTGTAAAAATATAGGGGTGCTGCTGTTAAAATAATATTATACTGGCCCTGCATGCTGTAAAAATTCTAGGGTGCAGTAAAATCAATGTACACTGGCCCTGTCTTGTATGCTGTAAAAAAATCGGGGGCGCAGTGAAAATAAATGTACACTGGCCCTGTATGCTGTAAATATTCAGGGGTGCAGTGAAAATCAATGTACACTGGCCCTATCTTGTATGCTGTAATAATTCTAGGGTGCAGAGAAAATCAATGTACACTGGCCCTGTCTTGTATGCTGTAAAAATTCAGGGGTGCAGTGAAAATAAATGTACACTGACCCTGTATGCTGTAAAACTCCAGGGATGCTGTTGTTAAAATAAAAGTAGACTGGTCCTGTATGCTGTAAAAATAAAGGGGTGCAGTGAAAATAAAGGTACACCGGCCTTGTCTTGAATGCTGTAAAATTACAGGGGTGTTGTGAAAATACAGGGGTGCTGGCACTGTCCGTGGTTGCGAGGGCTAGGCCTGACCTGCACAACACTGTAGGGGAAGAGGAGGTCCTACCACCATTTGCACGCCCCCTGCAAGTGCTGGGAGGAGCACCGCCAGTCCAGTTGCTGATATTGAGACTGAGGAAGACTGTAGAAGTACACCAGGATGAGGATGATATAAGTGTATCTGGTGCTGCAGAGGAAGTTGACTATGAGGATTCTGATAGTGATGTGGTTTGTTTAAATAAGGCACCAGTGGAGACAATTGTTGCCCATTGGATGAAATAGCCCATTATCATGCCTGGGCAAAATACAAAAAAAGCCACCTCTTCGGTGTGGAATTATTTCTCCACAAATACGGGCAACAGGTGTCAAGCCATCTGTTGCCTTTGTCAATCCATAGTAAGTAGAGGTAAGGACGTTAACCACCTAGGAACCTCCTCCCTTATACGTCCTCTGCAGTGCATTCATCATAAGTCATTGTCAAATTCAGAAACTTTGGGTAATAGCGTAAGCAGTCATGTGACACCTAAATGATGTGGGTTGTTTGTTTGAATATTATTTCTTTGTGAGGATGAGGATGTAAACACTGAAGGGGGGAAGAATCTCAGGATGAGGACATCTTGCAACTGTAGAGCCAGTTTGTGCAAGGAGAGATTAATTTCTTCTTTTTTGGTGGGGGCCCAAACAAACCAATCATTTCAGCCACAGTCATGTGGAAGACCCTGTCGCTGAAATGATTGGTTTGTTAAAGTGTGCATGTCCTGTTTATACAACATACGGGTGGGTGGGAGGGCCCAAGGACAATTCCATCTTGCATGTCTTTTCTTTGCCACATCATTCCAGGGGTGCTGTTAGAAAAAGATTTTGGATAGGGCCTTAGATGGCGCAAACAATCGATAATTTTACAATGATTTACCCGTATGGGTTAGAGTCCCTTCTTTTTTCATACAGGAAAATTCATATGTGAGTCCGTTATCCAGGAGGTGAGATATGAAAAAAAAACACAATACAAACACAAATGTTCAATAACACTCCTTGAGCGAGGCTCAAAGGGTAAATATCAACCCAGGCTCCTTCGGCTATCCAATATTGGGGATGTGCAGTTTTATCCGTAAGGTTCACCTCAGTGGTTCACATGAAATGCTGCTCACATGTATGCTTACTTCTAAAAAGCTGGAATAACTCCTATCAAGGTTTCTTTTGCCCTTCTAATAGTTATATTTGAAAACCATATGCAGTCATACACCCATATTCATATCCCTAGATGCCAAGGATGCTCACATATATGCTTACTTCAGGATGCGGTGTACTTTCATATAAAGGTTTCTTTCAATATGTCCGGACGCCGTCCTCTTTTATTCCTTCAGTTTAATTTATGCTCGATATAAGCACAAAAAAACAAGGTAATGTATGAGGGTACATACAATTTTTATTAAAAATACGTATATGAATTAAGAATACAAGGCTGTTTAAAAAATCATCACAAATGATTCCAAAAAAATCAGTGTTGTAATAACCAGGTGATGCAACTGATCAACGTGAGAAAAAAGATGGAAAGTAGTAGTTGCTGCTCAGTTTCCACATGCTCCACCAACGCGTTTCAACTGTGGGTAAGTCTTTATCAAGGTGCATGTGAAGACTGATCTGGACCATATTTATACCATGTGTCTCATATGTGTCCCACCTCTTCCTGGGTGGGGATAATATTACTCATCCATAAAAATTTCTTATTAATAACATACATCAGGGCTGATAACTATATAGCACATACTTATTATAAAATAGTGTGAAAACGGAGCTAAAATCCTAATAAACAGAGCCCCATAAGAGATGTCCCGGTCTGCGTTCCAATTACGGTGGAACGCACCGCTCTTCCGCCGGATATCCGGTCCTGCGTCCAATAACTCCTAACTACGTCAGCACCAAAAGCGGAAGTGACACGGTGTCTGCATCCCGTGCGTTCCACGTATCTTGGAGCGCACTAAGGGCACCGCTAGCCACACATATGCATTTCCGCCCTGGTGCTCTACACCTGCTGAGGCGCACGGGAAACCAATAATGTTGTTATTATGGGACATAGACCATATATCATAAAACTTATATTCTGTAACATATATACATAATAAATGAATAAATAAATATATATATATATATATATATATATATATAGTGGATATATTGAGAATTTGATTCCATCCTATTGTTTTTCATATAGGAATGGATTAGGGTGTCTGTCCGTATCTTAATACCAATGTGATGGGTGAATGATACCAAAAAATTAATAATAACAGAAAATTATTAATAGTAAAAAGAAATGCACATATATATGTAATTAGTCACTCCTCATTCATGGTATATAGTGAACCGCAGTGGTTAAATCAATAGCCGTAGCAAGTATCTTTGTTCTTAACAGACAGTAAATATTTGATGACTGTAAGTATCTAATGAGTATTAAATATACCCATAGTTACAATCCCTTAAAAAAAGTTTTTTTTTATGGTTATAGGTTCTGGTTCATATGGGTCTAGTTATGACACTGTACACTTCCTATTCTACAATTCATCCTAACTCTTCTTTACATATATGAAAGGGGTGACCCATCTTACTTCTAAACTGGTGTGGGTCTGAGTATGCAAATGTGATTTCTTAAGGGAAATGGAAGAAAAAAAGGGTGCTCTTTATAGAAACCATTTGGTTTCAAAGTCCAAATTGAGTCCTGTAATGTGCCTAATTCGAAAATACTTCTCATTTCTCTTCTCGCTAACTGTTCTTCCGTGTCATTTTTCCGCCAATTTCCCTTAATGATGTGAATTCCACAAAAAGAAATGAGTCCTGATAATAGACACTGATGCGTTTCCTTAAAGTGGGCTGACACCCCATGTGTGGTGACCCCTTTTTTTTATGTTCCGTACGTGCTCAGCCATTCGATCTTTCAATTTCCTCGTTGTTCTTCCAACATATTGTTTTTTGCAGGAACATGTCAGTAGGTATACGACATTATTGCTATTGCACGTAATGAATTGATTAATCTGTCTCACCTTTCCGGTAGAGGAGGAGGTGTACTCAGTGATTTTGGAAGTTGGGCTCTTGCAGGCCCTACACATACTGCAGGTGCCACATCTGTGAAAGCCCTTTGTCAGGACCGTGGTCATCTTTTTCTTTTCGTGCACTACACTTCTAACCAGATGATTTTTGAGATTATCCGCTCTTCTATATATGAATTTTGGTTTATCCTTAAGGGTATACTTTAAAGCCGGATCACGCAATAATATTCCCCAATGTCTCTTAATTAAAGTTTCTACTTGTTTGTGTTGGCTGCCAAACTTAGTGATGAATGGTAGGCCAAAATCCTCAATATCCTTATTGGCCTATTTGTTGGTTTCGATGAGGTCCTCTCTACTGATCCTTTCGTATTTCCGAAAGGGAGTAGCTACTGTTTTTGCTGTATATCCCTTAGCTGTAAATTGTTTCTTAAGTTTTAAACCCTGTGCTTGATAGTCTCCCAGTTTTGAACAGTTCTTCCGTATCCGGTGAAATTGGCTATTAGGTACAGACGTCAACCAATTGGCATTCCGGCGGAAGAACGGTGCGTTCCACCGTAATTGGAATGCAGACCAGGACATCTCTTTTGTGGCTCTGTTTATTAGGATTTTAGCTCCGTTTTCACACTATTTTATAATAAGTATGTACTATATAGTTATCAGCCCTGATGTATGTTATTAATAAGAATTTTTTATGGATGAGTAATATTATCCCCACCCAGGAAGAGGTGGGACACATATGAGACACATGGTATAAATATGGTCCAGATCAGTCTTCACATGCACCTTCATAAAGACTTACCCACAGTTGAAACGCGTTGGTGGAGCATGTGGAAACTGAGCAGCAACTACACCAGTGAATTCGACAAAACAATGGTGAGATAACCTGGGTTTTCCATCTTTTTTCTCACGTTGATCAGTTGCATCACCTGGTTATTACAACACTGATTTTTTTGGAATCATTTGTGACGATTTTTTAAACAGCCTTGTATTCTTAATTAATTTACTTATTTTTAATAAAAATTGTATGTACCCTTATACATTCCCTCGTTTTTTTGTGCTTATATCGAGCATAAAGTAAACTGAAGGAATAAAAGAGGACGGCTTCCGGACATATTGAAAGAAACCTTTATATGAAAGTACACCGCATCCTGAAGTAAGCATATATGTGAGCATCCTTGGCATCTAGGGATATGAATATGGGTGTATGACTGCATATGGTTTTCAAATATCACTATTAGAAGGGCAAAAGAAACCTTGATAGGAGTTATTCCAGCTTTTTAGAAGTAAGCATACATGTGAGCAGCATTTCATGTGAACCACTGAGGTGAACCTTACGGATAAAACTGCACATCCCCAATATTGGATAGTCGAAGGAGCCTGGGTTGATATTTACCCTTTGAGCCTCTGCAAGGAGTGTTATTGAACATTTGTGTTTGTATTGTGGTTTTTTTTCATATCTCACCTCCTAGATAACAGACTCACATATGATTTTTCCTGTATGAAAAAGAAGGGACTCTAACCCATACGGGTAAATCATTGTAATATTATTGATTGTTTGCACCATCTAAGGCCCTATCCAAAATCTTTTTCTAACATTTATCCTTTAGTGTGTAAGGTGACACACCTGGGTAGTACCTTGGGTTGGCTGCATTTGTGCGCAGGATATAGCTTAAATTTCATTTTGAGCTATTCCAGGGGTGCTGCCCTATATTGGGTTCTGCCCCTCTGCCCTATCAGTCCAGGGGTGCTGCCCCACTGTCATTTAAGTCCAGGCATGCTGTTGCCTGTCTACTGTGCTGTGTAATTCTCCAGAGGTGCTGCCTATGCTGTATAAGTCCAGGGGTGCTACCATATAATTCCAGGGGTGCTGCGGTACTTGATCCTAAGTTTAAATGAAAGTTTAGAGCAGATATGAAACAAGCTTCAACATCACAAACAGATTTGTGAAGACTAGCCGCAAAGGTGGAAATGGAAATTGACGGTGTTTTTAAATAAAGTGGGGAGAAACCACATTTGTGGCCAAAGTCAGTGTGACTCAGAAGGGACTGAATCATAAGAGAATAACAAATGAGGCGAGAGAATAACAAACATCAGAGAGATTTGGAACAACCACAGACAGAGGTAGAGGAATAGAGAATTTGACCAAGATATGCACCACTTTAATAAAAGGAGAGAATCAAGAGTTGATAAAAAAACTCTCCAATTAAGAAGTAATAAATATGAAGTATTGTCAGGCATAGAAGAAACCTTACCTTTTTGTACAGGGGAAGAGACCACCAATGTTTAAGATAAAAATAAGAGATGATGTAGAGGAGGTAAAATTACTAAAAAAGCTAAAGAAAAACAAAAAGAGAAAGATTAAGATGAGAAATAACAAAAAGTTGCAAATAAAAAATGATCAGGATATCACAAATATAAACAAGGAAGAGGGAAAGACAAAGATTTTATTTGACCACTCATATGCTGGCGAAGTTAGAGATAAGTGTATTAGAAAAGGGACTAAAATATGCCCCTTCTCTACCTCTGAATAAATTTTCCACCTTTGTGGATTTAAATAAATTCATCAGGAAACTTACCATCAATAAATTATTTTTAAGCAAGGAGAATAGTGGAGAAATAATTGAGTTGGATATACAGGAGACCCATTTTAAACCAGTCAGTCTTTAACCCCACACATATGAGAGGGAATTTTTTAGAAACTTTTTTAAGTCTATGTACAGATGAGATACAGAATTTAAACAGTAGAGATATTAAACAAAATTTGACTAGAAAAGAGAGGTTGGCCCTTAAAAACTTAAGGGAGAATACAGAATTAGTTATAAAGCCAGCAGATAAGGGGGTGGTATCGTCATCATGTCCAAATTATGGTATGACCAGGAAGTCTTAAGACAACTGGGGGATAGAAGTACATACCATAAATTATGAATAGACCCCACAAATGGAATATTAAGAAATGTGGAGTCGCTATTAGACAAGTATAGGAAGATAAAGGTGCTGAAGGGGGCGGGGGGGGGGGGAGAATATACATTTTTGTTTAATTCTGAACTGGCAACACCAATATTATGTGTACTTCCAAAAATTCACAAAAATCCAAACCACCCTCCTGGAAGACCGATAGTCTCCGGAATCAATTTTGTTACATCTTATTTATCTGAGTTTATAGATTTTTATCTACAACCCGTGGTTTTAAAAAAATGTTCTCATTTGAAAGACACAAAGGGCCTTTTAAATTTTATACATACCATTGAATGGGAAGAGAGTATGGTTTTAGTAACAGCCTATGGCCCTCATTCCGAGTTGATCGCTCGTTATTTTTCATCGCATCGCAGTGAAATTTCGCTTAGTGCGCATGCGCAATAGTCGCACTGCGACTGCGCCAAGTAAGTTTGCTATGAAGATTGGATTTTTACTCACGGCTTTTTCTTCGCTCCGGCGATCGTAGTGTGATTGACAGGAAATGGGTGTTACTGGGCGGAAATACGGCGTTTTAGGGGCGTGTGGATGAAAACGCTACCGTTTCCGGAAAAAACGCAGGAGTGGCCGGAGAAACGGGGGAGTGTCTGAGCGAACGCTGGGTGTGTTTCTGACGTCAATCCAGGAACGACAAGCACTGAACTGATCGCACAGGCAGAGTAAGTGTGGAGCTACTCTAAAACTGCTAAGTAGTTTGTGATCGCAATAATGCGAATACATCGGTCGCAATTTTAGGATGCTAAGATACACTCCCAGTAGGCGTAGGCTTAGCGTGTGTAACTCTGCTAAATTCGCCTTGCGACCGATCAACTCGGAATGAGGGCCCATGTCCGTTCTTTGTATACGGTAATTGATCACGAACAAGGTGAAAGAGAAGTGAGAACCTTTCTAGATGATAGTCAACTCGATAAGAAGTTACAAGATTTTCTCATTGAGGGAGTACATTTTATTTTGACTAGTAACTATTTTTTATTTGATGCTTTTTATCTACAGACGGTAGGGACTGCTATGGGCACCAGGTTCACTCCAAGCTATGCAAATATTTTCATGGCTCGATGGGAGAATGAAGTAATATGGAACTATAACCCATTTGGAGCAAACCTGGGGGTATATTTACTAAAATTCGTATTTTTCTGAATGAGGTTAAAGTTCAAACACGAATGACATCGAATGTGTGAATTTACAACTTTTTACATTTTTTACGCCACATTTACTATGCTGTCGTATTCTGCATTTTCGTTTTTTCCGATGTCGATGTCATTCGTAATTTCAGCCAGTGTTTTACGGGAGTGAATAGTAAAACACTGCCGACATTAACACAATAAATCTCGGCCGGATCTGTGAGATCCGTGCAGGGCTTCATTGTGCACCTTTAAAAAAAATAATAAAGTGTTAAAAATCAAGAAAATATTTGCGTGTGGTCCCCCCTCCTAAGCAAAACCAGCCTCGGGCTCTTTGAGCCGGTCCCGGTTGAAAAAATATGGGGGGGGGAAATGACAGGGGTTCCCCCATATTTGATCAACCAGCACCGGGCTCTGCGCCTGGTCCTGGTGCCAAAAATACGGGGGACAAAAAGCGTAGGGGTCCCCCGTATTTTTAACACCAGCACCGGGCTCCACTAGTCAGAGAGATAATGCCACAGCCGGGGGACACTTTTATATAGGTCCCTGCGGCCCTGGCATTAAATCACTAACTAGTCACCCCTGGCCGGGGTACCCTGGAGGAGTGGGGACCCCTTCAATCAAGGGGTACCCCCCTCCAGCCACCCAAGGGCCAGGGGGGAAGCCTGAGGCTGTCCCCCCCATCCAAGGGTGGCGGATGGGGGGCTGATAGCCAAGTGTAAAAAAAAAAATATTGTTTATTGTAGCAGTACTACAAGTCCCAACAAGCCTCCCCCGCAAGCTGGTACTTGGAGAACCACAAGTACCAGCATGCGTTGGAAAAACGGGCCCGCTGGTACCTGTAGTACTACTACAGAAAAAATACCCAACAAAAAACAGAACATACACACCGTAACAGTAAAACTTTATTACATACATGCACACCTACATACACACATACTTACCTATGTTCACACGAGGCTCGGTCCACTTCTCCATGTAGAATCCACAGGGTACCTGTGAATAAAATTATACTCACACAGTCCAGGGTAGCTTCTGTCCTCTTCTACTTGTAATCCACATACTTGGCAAAATAACAAACCGAAAAACCCGAACCACGCACTGAAAGGGGTCCCATGTTTACACATGGGACCCCTTTCCCCGACTGCCAGGACCCCCCGTGACTCCTGTCAAAGAGGGTCCCTTCAGCCAATCAGGGAGCGCCATGTTGTGGCACTCTCCTGATTGGCTGTGCGCTCCTGAGCTGTCAGTCAGGCTGCGCACGGCAGAGATACAATGTAGCGCATAGGCGCTCCATTGTATCCAATGGTGGGAACTTTGCGGTCAGCGGTTGAGGTTACTCGCGGTCAACCGCTGACCGCAAAGTTCCCACCATTGGATACAATGGAGCGCCTATGCGCTACATTGTATCTCTGTACCTGGACTGTGTGAGTATAATTTTATTCACAGGTACCCCGTGGATTCTACATGGAGAAGTGGACCGAGCCTCGTGTGAACATAGGTAAGTATGTGTGTATGTAGGTGTGCATATATGTAATAAAGTTTTACTGTCACGGTGTGTGTGTTCTGTTTTTTGTTGGGTATTTTTTTGTAGTAGTACTACAGGTACCAGCGGGCCCGTTTTTCCACCACATGCTGGTACTTGTGGTTCTCCAAGTACCAGCTTGCGGGGGAGGCTTGCTGGGACTTGTAGTACTGCTACAAAAAACAATATTCACATTTTTTACACTTGGCTATCAGCCCCCCATCCGCCGCCCTTGGATGGGGGGGAGGCCTCAGGCTGGAGGGTGGGACCCCTTGATTGAAGCGGTTCCCACTCCTCCAGGGTACCCTGGCCAGGGGTGACTAGTTAGTGATTTAATGCCAGGGCCACAGGGACCTATATAAAAGTGTCCCCCGGCTGTGGCATTATCTCTGACTAGTGGAGCCCGGTTCTGGTGTTAAAAATACGGGGGACCCCTACGTCTTTTATCCCCTGTATTTTTGGCACCAGGACCAGGCGCAGAGCCCGGTGCTGGTTGATCAAATATGGGGGAACCCCTGTCAATTTTTTACCCATATTTTTTCAACCAGGACCGGCTCAAAGAGCCCGAGGCTGGTTTTGCTTAGGAGGGGGGGCCACACGCAATTTTTTTTCTTGATTTTTAACACTTTCACACCCCTTCCCACTGATAAACATGCACGGATTTCACTGATCCATGCATGCCTATTAGAACACGGTAAAAAAAAAGCAGGTCTATTTTAAAACTGCTTTTTTTACGATTTGTATTTTTCACGGCAGTGTTTGGCTATTGCCGGCAGTGTTTGTGAATTACAATTTTTAGTAAATTACCGAGTTGTATAAAATAACAGGCGCATTTGACCGATGGTGTATTCATTCGTATTTTTTTTTTTTTACTTCCAAAAAAACACGAATGCCCTCATCACTGCCGTGATTTCAGTTTAGTAAATTCCCGAGATGACACTTTGAAGAAAAAACACCAAATCGGTCAAAATCGGGAGCTTAGTAAATATACCCCCTGGTGTCCTGGTCACGTTATATTGACAACGTGATTTTTATTTGTAAAGGAAGCATAGAATCCCTGGATGAGTTTTATTTTATCTTAATACTAATGATTTTAATATAGAATTTTCATTTGAGAGTAGTACAACTTCAATCAACTTTTTAGATGTGACAATTTATGTAGAAGATAATCAGATACAAACAAAGTGTTTTACAAAACCAACAGATTCAGGGACGTACCTTCGAGCCGAGAGTTGCCACCATCCCAATTGGTTGGGTTCGATCCCAGCTGGTCATCTAAGGAGAGTGAAACGTAACTGCTCCAAAAGTGAGAATTACACTAAACAAGCAGAAATAATGAAGAATAAGGGGTAAATTTACTAAGATTCATGTTTTCCCGTTTGAGGTCAAAGTTCAATCACGAATGCCATCGAAAGTGTAAATATGCAACTTTTTGAATTGATTACGACTAATTTACTAAACTGCCGTATTCTGCTTTTTCGGGTTTTCCGATGTCAATGTCATTCGTTTTTTTTGGCAGTGTTTTACGTGAGTGACTTGTAAAACACTGCCGACTTTAATACAATGAATCTCGGCCGGATCTGAGAAATCCGTGCTGGGCTTCATTGTGCACTTTGTTAAAAAAAAAAAAAAAGTTTAAATTTAAAAAAAAAATTGCGTGGGGTCCCCCCTCCTAAGGCAAACCAGCCTCGGGCTCTTTGAGCCGATCCTGGTTGCAGAAATATGGGGAAAAAATGGACAGGGGTTCCCCCATATTTAACCAACCAGCATCGGGCTCTGCGCCTGGTCCTGGTTCCAAAAATACGGGGGACAAAAAGAGTAGGGGTCCCCCGTATTTTTGAAACCAGCACCGGGCTCCACTAGCTGGACAGATAATGCCACAGCCGGGGGTCACTTTTATACAGTGCCTTGCGGCCGTGGCATCAAATATCCAACTAGTCACCCCTGGCCGGGGTACCCTGGGGGAGTGGGGACCCCTTCAATCAAGGGGTCCCCCCCAGCCACCCAAGGGCCAGGGGTGAAGCCCGAGGCTGTCCCCTCCATCCAATGGGCTGCGGATGGGGGGCTGATAGCCTTTGTGATAAGTGTTTGATATTGTTTTTAGTAGCAGTACTACAAGGCCCAGCAAGCCTCCCCCCCAAGCTGGTACTTGGAGAACCACAAGTACCAGCATGCGGCGTAAAAATGGGCCCACTGGTACCTGTAGTACTACTACTAAAAAAATACCACAATAAAGACATTACACACACACCTTGACAGTATAACTTTAAATCATCCATCCACACCTCCATATACACATACTTACCTTATGTTCCCACGCAGGTCGGTCCTCTTCTCCAGTAGAATCCATGGTGTACCTGTTGAAAAAATTATACTCACATAATCCATGGTTGAAGGCTCCTCGGTAACTCCTTTTGTAATCCACGTACTTGAAAAAGGGCTCACAAACCCATGCCCTGTCGGAACATTTTAGACAGAAACATGGTAGTAGTACATAGATAAAAACATTCTTTGGTTGGAAATGGATATCGTGCCATTGGAGACAAAGGGATTTAGCTAGCCAATTAGCCAAAGCTGAAATGAGGTTGATTTTTGAATTTTAGTTTTACGTGTGGAGCATATATGTGATTTTATTTGTGATATATTGTTTATAATTAAATATTGTACTTCACTATGTTACCCCCTTTTTTTGCTTTTGGGTTCATCTGGACTTAATCCTGTTATACAGAGGAATATTCAGGGATAACCAGATTGGGATGCCATCCTGAGAGTAGCGTCGGATAAGTCATATCTATTTTTTCTTGTTTCAATCATAATCCAGCGCAACTGCCGGAGAGGTAAAAGTGAGATTTTCTGCCGGAGCATTAGAGAGAGGTTTTTCTCAATTATTTCATGTTAGAGACTCACTCAAATGAATGGCTCCAATTAGTCAACCTTCATTTTGATTTATTATTGATGTTCCACATTTTGGGATTATTTAGAAGATGCACATTTGCTGTACAGGGATCTTATTTTCCTAAGGGCTGCGCAGGGTTATCGCAAGACCTCGCATTGCTAGAAGAACAGAGTTTCAGTGATATTGCATTGCATCAGCTTTCCATTGCACTGCAGCACTAGATGGACCAGGAGCTCCTGTGAGACACAAACAGTTACTGAATAAGGCCCAGTATAGAGTCTCATGGTGGCTTACAGTCAGGAAGATGTCTGACTTGCCAGGCTGAGGCATGCTATGGGCACAGAGGTTAGCATTGCTTCCTCCCACAGTCCTACTTATAGTATGAAATGAGTTTCGACTGTAGAGTGGTAAGCTCCACTAGAGCAGGGGCTCAATAACAAAAAAATGTACTGCACAGTCATGCTTAGTACTTTACCGAACCCACCCAAACTTAACTTGCCAGATCTGGGGCTGCTGTAGGGGCTCAGGAGGGGCTGCTAAAACATCTAAGGGGCTGCTTTATTTAAAAATATAATATGAATAAAATAAACAAGTCACACAGGTATGCTCACATGTGTATAACTGGGACATACAGGTATGCTCACATGCGTGTAACTGGAAGCTGTGAAAAACAAAAATAAGGCATCTGCAACAAAATATGTCAATAAAAATCCAATAAAAAATGGAAAAAAAAGAAACCCACGAGATTTTCACAAAATAAATATCCAGACTCCATGGAGGGGAAAATATCCAATCTTGATCCTGTGGTATACACCAGTTTATTTGCATCCCAGCATTAAATCCGAGATTATCTTAATCCCTGAAAATGGAGAAGGGGTTACAATTCTGGAAGTATTGGCCCCTAGTTTTTTAGTTTGTCCAGTAATGTGATAATTATACTGTATATTTGCTTGGTTGAAGTCCTTTCTGTTCCACACCAATATAGGAGTGGAGGTGAAAGCATGTGTGTTGTTCCTGATTGCATGTGCCTCTCTCATTTTTAATCACCTTTGTCACGATCCGGGTATCTGGACGCCATTTCTTACCTATCAGATGCCTCCTAAGGCTGGCTCAGCGCTCCAGGACCGGATCCCATCTGTTATCCTGATGTGCACATTCCCGCATCCTCTCCTGTCTCTCTGGACGCAGTCACAGTAACGCCTTATACATCTGGCATGGCGTCTCCCGCGGCCTCCGCCGCCGTCCCTGAGCTTCTGCATTCAGAGTGGCGATTACGTCAGCCGCGGCCTCCGCTGTGTCCGCGTGGTCGGATGTGCATCTGTCAGCCTGGCGTCTCCTGTCTCCGGTGGCCGGCGCCGCCATTACTGTTTTCCAGACCACATGGATTACAATCCAAACTTCCCTCCAAGTGTCTGCATGGGCGCAGCCATCTTGGATTCTGTCAGCTGATCTTTCCTACCAATCCGTTGTCAGTATTATTAATTTGCATAATTGCCTAGCCAATGCCTTCCTTGCTGCAGGTATGAATAGGTTGTGCCTGAGCAAGGAAGGCGTCAGTGCTTTGGTTGTCAAACCTAGTTCCAGTTTGTCTCTCTCCTGTGATTGTCTTCCAGGTTCCAGCTCCTGTCTCCAGACTTCTGCTATAGAGACCCGCACCAGCATTCCATCTGTGGTGTAGCCTGACTCTCCGATCCATTCTGGACTCACCTGTTTCCAGCTACAACATCACCTGCTTCCAGCTCAGCTTCCAGCAGTGTACAGCTTCTCTTAAAGGGCCGGTGTCCTTTCTGCAGTTTACCACTCTCCACCGGTATTATTATTTCTCCGCTCTCAAATTCTACATTTCATCTATATTGCATCGCTCTCAAGCTTTATTTATTATTTAACTGGTTCCAGCCAGTATCCACTCCGTGCCAACACCTGTCTGGTTCTAACCAGTACCCACAGCAGCATTTTATCTACAGCAGTCCAGCTTTCCCTGGAACACCAGCTGGTACGACCCTGGGCTTTCCTCATTGCTACAGTTGAGCCTGGTAAGGACTTTCCAACTTGCAGATAATAAGAACTGTCTCATACCACCAGAGCTCTGTGGCCCCTGCCACCCTGTAGTACCCAGGAACTGTATTATTATTTCTCTGCTGATTTTTATGTTTCTTTTTACTGCTACTGTGATGCATGGAGTTTGTCATAAATAAATATCATTGACTTTTACTCAAGTTGTCGTGGTCACGCCTTCGGGCGGTTTCTCTTCATGTTACTTACATGTCCAGGGGTCTGATACAACCTCCCAGGTTCCGGTACATCTCAGCCCCTACAACTGAGGCTGCCTTCCGTCAGCTCAGGCCCTCAGTTGTGACAGTAAGCACTGACCAAATGAATCCAGCCGGAGACCAGGATCAAGCGGCCAGGCCGATGCAAGAACTGGCAGCCCGACTTGAACATCAGGAGGCTGCACAGGGCCACATCATCCGCTGTCTCCAGGATCTCTCTACTCGGCTGGATGGGATTCAGACAACTCTCCGTGGATCAGGCGCATCTGGGGCGTCAACCACAGTGACTCCAACTATAACCCCACCCACCTTACCCATTTCTGCTCCACGTCTTCATCTTCCAACGCCAGCAAAATTTGACGGATCTCCAAGATTCTGCAGGGGATTTCTCAACCAGTGTGAGATTCAGTTTGAGCTACAACCTGGCAATTTTCCTAGTGACCGTACAAAAATTGCCTACATCATCTCTCTTCTCAGTGGCTCAGCCCTCGACTGGGCATCACCGTTATGGGAGAGGTCCGACACCCTGCTATCTTCTTACACTGCATTCGTGTCAACATTCAGGCGCATCTTCGACGAGCCAGGCCGGGTAACTTCAGCTTCATCTGAGATTCTCCGTTTACGCCAGGGATCACGTACTGTAGGACAATATCTTATACAGTTCCAGATTCTGGCATCTGAACTGGCATGGAACGACGAGGCCCTGTATGCTGCATTCTGGCATGGTTTATCCGAGCGTATTAAAGATGAGTTAGCTACCAGAGACTTACCCTCCAAGTTAGATGAGCTAATCTCACTTTGTACGAAAGTTGACTTACGTTTCAGAGAGAGAGCAACTGAGCGTGGAAGATCATCTGCTCCAAAATCTTCTGCTCCTCCTCCTCGCCAACTGTCACCAACTAAAGATGAACCCATGCAAATTGGCCGTTCCCGTTTAACTCCTGCTGAGCGCCGAAGACGTCTCTCTGAGTCTCTCTGTCTGTATTGTGCAGCTCCGTCTCACACTATTAATGCCTGTCCCAAACGTCCGGGAAACTCCAAATCCTAGCTCGCCAAGGAGAGGGCCGGCTAGGAGTAATGATCTCCTCTCCATCTCCTCAAGATTGTAATCTCCCAGTCTCGCTTCAAGTTGCTCAACGTTATCAGAACGTCATTGCCCTCCTGGATTCCGGAGCAGCTGGGAACTTTATTACCGAAGCCTATGTTAAACGGTGGTCCCTACCCACCGAGAGACTTCCTTCCTCCTTTTCCTTAACTGCCGTGGATGGCAGTAAAATTTTTGATACAGTTATTGCTCTAAGGACTCTACCAGTTCGTCTGAGAGTGGGAGTTCTTCATTCCGAACTTATTTCACTTTTAGTGATTCCAAGAGCCACACATCCTGTGGTCCTGGGCCTTCCATGGCTCCGTCTTCACAATCCTACAATTGATTGGACGACTACGCAAATTCTGGCATGGGGTCCCTCCTGTGCTGAGACATGTTTGTTTAAAGTGTTGCCTGTCTGTTCTTCCTCCCCCAGGTCGTCTGATGTTCCACCTCCTCCATATCAAGATTTCACGGATGTGTTCAGTAAAGCTTCTGCTGATATCCTTCCTCCTCATGGAGAATGGGACTGCCCGATTGATCTCGTTCCAGGGAAGGTTCCACCTCGAGGCCGAACTTATCCGTTGTCTCTGCCTGAGACGCATTCTATGGAGGAATACATTAAAGAGAACCTAGCAAAGGGGTTCATTCGACCTTCTTCTTCTCCAGCCGGCGCAGGCTTCTTTTTTGTAAAAAAGAAAGATGGTGGTCTGCGGCCGTGCATCGATTACAGAGGTCTGAACGACATTACCATCAAGAACCGCTATCCTTTACCCCTGATTACTGAGCTCTTTGACAGAGTTAGCGGAGCTACCATCTTTACAAAGCTGGACTTGAGAGGTGCATACAATCTCATCCGGATCCGTGAGGGTGACGAGTGGAAGACCGCATTTAACACCCGTGACGGACATTATGAGTACCTCGTCATGCCCTTCGGATTGAGCAATGCTCCAGCTGTCTTCCAGCATTTCGTCAATGAGATTTTCAGAGACATTCTATACCGTCATGTCGTGGTCTATCTAGATGATATCCTCATTTTTGCCAACAATTTAGAGGAACATCGTTTTTGGGTAAAGGAGGTTCTGTCCCGTCTCCGTGTCAATCATCTCTATTGCAAATTAGAGAAATGCGTCTTTGAAGTCAAGTCCATTCCGTTTCTAGGGTACATTGTGTCCGGTTCCGGACTAGAGATGGATCCTGAGAAACTACAAGCAATCCAGAATTGGCCGGTACCCTTAACCCTCAAAGGGGTCCAGAGGTTCTTAGGGTTCGCCAATTATTACCGAAAGTTTATACGAGACTTTTCCACCATTGTGGCGCCTATTACTGCTTTCACCAAGAAGGGTGCTAACCCGTCCAAGTGGTCTGAAGAAGCCATGCAAGCTTTTCATCTTTTAAAACAGAGGTTCATCTCTGCGCCTGTCCTGAAACAGCCTGACATCGACTCTCCTTTCATCTTAGAGGTGGATGCCTCCTCCGTTGGAGTAGGAGCGGTGTTATCTCAGAGGGCTAAAGATGGCCATTTACATCCTTGCAGTTTCTTCTCACGGAAGTTCTCCCCAGCGGAGCGCAACTATGCCATTGGCGACCAGGAGTTGCTAGCCATCAAGCTCGCTCTAGAGGAGTGGAGATATCTGTTGGAGGGAGCTTCTCATTCAATCACCATCCTTACAGACCACAAGAACCTTCTATATCTGAAAGGCGCACAATGTCTCAACCCTCGTCAGGCCAGATGGGCACTTTTCTTTTCCAGGTTCGACTTTAAACTCCAGTTCTGTCCGGGCTCTCAGAATCGCAAGGCCGATGCCCTTTCCCGCTCATGGGAGCAAGAAAATGAGTCAGAGTCTTCAGACAAGCATCCTATTATCAATCCGTTGGCATTCTCCACGGTAGGGATGGACTCTACGCCCCCACTAGGGAAAAGTTTTGTGAAGCCGGTACTGAGGAAGAAGCTCATGCATTGGGTCCATGCTTCCCGTTTTGCCGGACATACAGGTATCCAAAAAACCCTGGAGTTTATCTCTAGGTCCTATTGGTGGCCAACTCTGAGAAAGGACGTCATGGAGTTTATTGCATCTTGCCCAAAGTGTGCCCAACATAAAGTATCCCGCCAGTCGCCTGCGGGGCAACTGGTTCCACTATCCGTTCCCCGTCGACCATGGACCCATTTGTCGATGGATTTCATTACAGACTTACCCATGTGCAACAAGTTCAATACCATCTGGGTGGTAGTTGACCGGTTCACCAAGATGGCACACTTCATTCCTCTCACCGGTCTTCCGTCAGTTTCCAAGTTGGCTCAAGTGTTCATACAAGAGATCTTCCGACTCCACGGTCTGCCTGAAGAAATTATCTCAGATCGAGGAGTTCAATTCACAGCCAAATTCTGGCAAAGTTTATGTCAAGTCCTCCAAGTCAAACTAAAGTTTTCCACGGCTTACCATCCTCAGACCAATGGTCAAACTGAGAGGGTGAATCAGGACTTGGAGGCCTTCCTCCGCATCTATGTGTCTTCCTCTCAAGATGACTGGGTTCAATTACTTCCCTGGGCCGAGTTCTGTCATAACAATCAGTACCATTCCTCATCTTCTTCAACACCATTCTTCACCAACTTTGGATTCCACCCTAAAGTCCCTGAATTCCAACCGCTCCCAGCAACTTCTGTTCCAGCAGTGGATATCACCTTGCATCAGTTTGCAAACAACTGGAAGAGTGTACGAGCAGCTCTGCTCAAGGCATCGTTCAGGTATAAGAAGTTTGCGGACAAGAAGCGTAGAGCGGTTCCTGCTCTCAAGGTGGGTGATCGGGTATGGTTATCCACGAAGAATTTGAGGTTAAGAGTTCCCAGTATGAAGTTTGCACCTCGCTACATTGGTCCTTTCAATATTGAGCAAGTCATCAATCCTGTTGCTTACAGACTTCAGTTACCTCCCTTCTTAAAAATACCCAGGACATTCCATGTTTCCCTGTTGAAACCGCTGATCCTGAATCGGTTTCATTCCTCACTTCCTCCAACTCCGAAAGTCCAAACTCAACGAGGCGTTGAGTATGAAGTAGCCAAGATCCTGGACTCACGTCACCGTTACGGTCAACTTCAGTATCTTATTGACTGGAAGGGTTATGGCCCTGAGGAACGTTCATGGACCAATGCTTCTGATGTCCATGCTCCTGCCTTGGTCCGGAGATTCCATTCCAAGTTTCCTCAAAAGCCAAAGAAGTGTCCTGGGGCCACTCCTAAAGGGGGGGGGGGGGTGCTGTCACGATCCGGGTATCTGGACGCCATTTCTTACCTATCAGATGCCTCCTAAGGCTGGCTCAGCGCTCCAGGACCGGATCCCATCTGTTATCCTGATGTGCACATTCCCGCATCCTCTCCTGTCTCTCTGGACGCAGTCACAGTAACGCCTTATACATCTGGCATGGCGTCTCCCGCGGCCTCCGCCGCCGTCCCTGAGCTTCTGCATTCAGAGTGGCGATTACGTCAGCCGCGGCCTCCGCTGTGTCCGCGTGGTCGGATGTGCATCTGTCAGCCTGGCGTCTCCTGTCTCCGGTGGCCGGCGCCGCCATTACTGTTTTCCAGACCACATGGATTACAATCCAAACTTCCCTCCAAGTGTCTGCATGGGCGCAGCCATCTTGGATTCTGTCAGCTGATCTTTCCTACCAATCCGTTGTCAGTATTATTAATTTGCATAATTGCCTAGCCAATGCCTTCCTTGCTGCAGGTATAAATAGGTTGTGCCTGAGCAAGGAAGGCGTCAGTGCTTTGGTTGTCAAACCTAGTTCCAGTTTGTCTCTCTCCTGTGATTGTCTTCCAGGTTCCAGCTCCTGTCTCCAGACTTCTGCTATAGAGACCCGCACCAGCATTCCATCTGCGGTGTAGCCTGACTCTCCGATCCATTCTGGACTCACCTGTTTCCAGCTACAACATCACCTGCTTCCAGCTCAGCTTCCAGCAGTGTACAGCTTCTCTTAAAGGGCCGGTGTCCTTTCTGCAGTTTACCACTCTCCACCGGTATTATTATTTCTCCGCTCTCAAATTCTACATTTCATCTATATTGCATCGCTCTCAAGCTTTATTTATTATTTAACTGGTTCCAGCCAGTATCCACTCCGTGCCAACACCTGTCTGGTTCTAACCAGTACCCACAGCAGCATTTTATCTACAGCAGTCCAGCTTTCCCTGGAACACCAGCTGGTACGACCCTGGGCTTTCCTCATTGCTACAGTTGAGCCTGGTAAGGACTTTCCAACTTGCAGATAATAAGAACTGTCTCATACCACCAGAGCTCTGTGGCCCCTGCCACCCTGTAGTACCCAGGAACTGTATTATTATTTCTCTGCTGATTTTTATGTTTCTTTTTACTGCTACTGTGATGCATGGAGTTTGTCATAAATAAATATCATTGACTTTTACTCAAGTTGTCGTGGTCACGCCTTCGGGCGGTTTCTCTTCATGTTACTTACATGTCCAGGGGTCTGATACAACCTCCCAGGTTCCGGTACATCTCAGCCCCTACAACTGAGGCTGCCTTCCGTCAGCTCAGGCCCTCAGTTGTGACAACCTTCTTGACACAGTCCTCTTCCTCTTGCCTCTTCTCATAATGTGAAAAGTCATCAAATATGGAGGTGGTATGTTTTTAGCTAACTATGATTCGGAGAACTTGGCAAGCTTTTTCCACGGGCACCACTTGTCGCTGAAATTATGGGTTTATTAAACTGTGCATGTCCTGTTTAAACAACATATGGGTGTGTGGGAGGGCCCAAGACAATTCCATCTTGCACCTCTTTTTTTTCTTTGCATTATGTGCTCTTTGCAGCCTAGTTTTTAAAACTGCCATCCTGTCTGCCACTGCAATGCCACTCCTAGATGGGCCAGGTGTTTGTGCCACCCACTTGTGTTGCTTAGCTTAGTCATCCAGCGACCTCGGTGCACCTCTTTTTTCTTTGCATTATGTGCTCTTTGGGGCCTATTTTTTAAAACTGCCATCCTGTCTGCCACTGCAGTACCACTCCTAGAAGGGCCAGGTGTTTGTGTCGCCAACTTGTGTCGCTTTGCTTTGTTATCCAGCGACCTCGGTGCACCTCTTTTTTCTTTGTATTATGTGCTCTTTGGGGCATAGTTTTTAAAGCTGCCATCCTGTCTGCCACTGCAGTACCACTCCTAGATGGGCCAGGTGTTTGTGCCGCCCACTTGTGTCGCTTAGCTTAGTCTTCCAGCTACCTCAGTGCAACCTTTTGGCCTAAAAACAATACTGTGAGGTGTTCAGAAAAGACTGGAAATGAGTGTTATTGAGGTTACAGGATCAAAATTACCCCCAAATTTTATGCTTTTTTAAAAAATCATCCAGATTCAAAACCAAAACCTGAATGGGTGGTTTTGGCAAAACCAATCTAGATCCAAAACACCAGCGGGGATCCAGATCCAAAACCAAAACACTAAACCCAAAAAAATATCTTCCGCACATCTCTACTTTGGACTAAACAGAAAAGGTGAGCCTTAGATATAAAGTCTTGTTTTTAACTGTATGGAATACAAGATCTATGCCACTCAGTTTAGAATTAGTTGTTGATGATACTATAGATTCTAGCGGTTTGCAGCCCATTGATATTAAAAGGAACCCACTTGCCCCTAAAAGTGAAATAGTAGATAGAAGGTCTCTTTGGTGCAGCTAAAACTAAAAAAGACAAACACAAAACAGAGTGCACACTGGGCCTGAAACAGGTCTCAACTCTCTTGTGGTGCATGCTGAAATATACCAATGTTGTGTACTTTGCACATGTGCCAGACCCATACTTCGCATGTACAGTATGAGTCTGTTGCATCGGTCGCACTAAGGCATCAGACTGTCAGAGTTGGCAGCAGCAGCGATAGATCCTCCATTCACATCTGAATCGTGCCCACTGTGTATAGATGAACACTGTTAGTTCTAGATCTATGAAAATCTCCTGTTTGTTATTTTTATCTGATTGGACCACATACATCAGCTTTTCCCAGTCACTATGGGCAGACTGTAACATTACAGGGGGCTTATTATCATATAGCATTCTGTAACGCTTGGGGCTGGATGTAATGGATTGCGAGACGGCCGGAGTTACAAAACTTGTAAATGTTTGTTGCTTTAAAAAAAGTATGAGTTTGTCCGGAGTCTCGGAGCTCCGGCCGTATCGCAATCCATTACATCCAGCCCATGCTCTATAATTTTGGGAAATACAGTATGGCTGTGCTATGATTCATTTTGCTAAGCATTCTTCTATACATGTTACTACTTCACTTGCTATTTGCATATGTGCAGTTTATTAGAGATGATTGATACAGTTGCTACTGTACTAAATTTGGCTTTAAAATATCAGTAACAGTGTAAGGTACCATTTTCAAAACACAAATTTGATCATCTCTTCAGCGCAAAAATCTCCTTCATGCCCTAGAATTTGCACCCATTCCACATGCTGATCGCATTTCTCATACCTCTAATGGGAAATGTGATCAAGCCCAGGTTTAACAAGCTTCAATTGTGAAATATTTTCAGCCCTACATAATGGCATCTGGCTGCCCTAATGTGTAAAAAGGGGACTCTGTCTGCCGTAATGTGTAAAAAGGTGACGCTGTCTGCCGTAATGTGTAAAAAAGAGGACGCTGTCTGCCGTAATGTGTAAAAAGGGGGACTGTCTGCTGTAATGTGTAAAAAGGGGACGCTGTCTGTCGTAATGTGTAAAAAGGGGACGCTGTCTGCCGTAATGTGTAAAAAAGGGGACTCTGCCGTAATGTGTAAAAAGGGGGACTGTCTGCTGTAATGTGTAAAAAGGGGACGCTGTCTGTCGTAATGTGTAAAAAGGTGACGCTGTCTGCCGTAATGTATAAAAACGGTACGCTGTGTGCTGTATGTGTAAAAAGGGAGACTGTCTGCTGTAATGTGAAAAAAGGGGACGCTGTCTGTCGTGATGTATAAAAAAGGGGATGCTGTCTGCCGTAATCTGTAATAAGGGGACGCTGCCTACCGTAATGTGTAAAAATAGGATTTTAATACCTACCGGTAAATCCTTTTCTCCTAGTCCGTAGAGGATGCTGGGGTCCACTTCAGTACCATGGGGTATAGATGGTTCCGCAGGAGCCATGGTCACTTTAAGACTTTTCAAGGGTGTGAACTGGCTCCTCCCTCTATGCCCCTGCTCCATACCTCAGTTATAGGAACTATGCCCAGGGAGACGGACATTTCGAGGAAAGGATTTACTTTTATACTAATGGTGAGATTCATACCAGCTCACACCTCAACCATGCCGCACAACATGGCATTCAACATAACACACGCCAACAGGCATGAACCATTTACAGCAACATGCTGAAAACAAAGATAACACAACTTGTGTAACTCTAATGAACAAACTGCAGGTAAATTACGCACTGGGTCGGGTGCCCAGCATTCTCTACGGACTAGGAGAAAAGAATTTACCGGTAGGTATTAAAATCCTGTTTTCTCATACGTCCTAGAGGATGCTGGGGTCCACTTCAGTACCATTGGGTTATACCAAAGCTCCAGTATGGGCGGGAGAGTGCAGATGACCCTGCAGCACCGATTGACCAAACTTGAGGTCCTCATCGGCCAAAGTGTCAAACTTATAAAATTTAGCAAAAGTGTTTGACCCTGACCAAGTAGCTGCTCGGCAAAGTTGTAATGCCGAGACCCTCCGGGCAGACGCCCAGGATAAGCCCACCTTTCTAGTAGAATGAGCCTTTACCGACTTTGGTATCGGCAATCCTGCCGTGGAATGAGCGTGCTGAATCGTACCTCTGATCCAGCGCGCAATGGTCTGCTTAGAAGCAGGACACCCAATCTTGTTGGGAGCATACAGGACAAACAGAGCCTCTGTTTTCCGAATCCGAGCTATTCTAGCGACATAAATTTTCAAAGCTCAAGAGACTTTGACTCAGTGAAAGTGTCAGTAGCCACTGGCATCACAATAGGTTGGTTAATGTGGAAAGATGAAACCCACATTTGGAAGAAAATGTTGGCGAGTTCTCAACTCTGCCCTATCTTCATGGAAGATCAGATAAGGGTGGTCATTCCGAGTTGTTCGCTCGCAAGCTGGTTTTAGCAGCTTTGCACACGCTAAGCCGCCGCCTACTGGGAGTGAATCTTAGCATAGTAGATTTGCAAACGAAAGATTAGCAGATTTGCGAATAGACAGTTCTTAGCAGTTTCTGAGTAGCTCGAGACTTACTCTGCCATTGCGATCAGTTCAGTCAGTTTCGTTCCTGGTTTGACGTCACAAACACACCCAGCGTTCACCCAGACACTCCCCCATTTCTTCAGACACTCCCGCGTTTTTCCCAGAAACGGCAGCGTTTTTTCGCCCACACCCATAAAACGGCCAGTTTCCGCCCAGAAACACCCACTTCCAGTCAATCACACTACGATCACCAGAACGAAGAAAAAACCTCATAATGCCATGAGTAAAATACCTAACTTAATAGCAAATTTACTTGGCGCAGTCGCACTGCGAACATTGCGCATGCGCATTAGCAACTAATCGCTCCATTGCGAAAAAAAAATAACGAGCGATCAACTCGGAATGACCACCAAGGTCTCTTGTGAGACAAGGCCCCCAACTCAGACACCCGCCTTGCAGATGCCAAGGCCAAAAGCATCACCACTTTCCAAGTGAGAAACTTCAATTCTATCTCCTGCAGAGGTTCAAACCAATCCGATTGAAGGAACTGCAACACCACATTAAGATCCCATGGTGCCACCGGAGGCACAAATGGAGGCTGGATGTGCAGAACCCCTTTCATGAAGGTCTGAACTTCTGGAAAGGAGGCCAATTGTTTTTGAAAGAAAACTGATAAGGCCGAAATCTGGACCTTGATTGACCCCAATCTAAGGCCCGCATCCACACCAGCCTGCAGAAAATGGAGAAAAACGTCCAAATTCAAACTCTTCCGTAGGAGCCTTCTTGGATTCACACCAAGACACATATTTTCTCCAAATACGGTGGAATGTTTAGATATTACTCCTTTCCTGGCCTGAATAAGAGTGGGGATGACTTCCTTGAGAATATCCTTTCGGGCTAGGATCCGACGCTCAACAGCCATGCCGTCCAACGTAGCCGCAGTAAGTCTTGATACACACACGGCCCCTGCTGTAGTAGGTCCTCTCCAGGAGGAAGAGGCCGAGGATCTTCTATGAGCAACTCCTGAAGATCTGGATACCAAGCCCTCCTTGGCCAGTCTGGGGCAATGAAGATTGCTCGAACTCTTGTTCTTCTTATTATTTTGAGAACTTTTGGAATCAGTGGAAGTGGAGGGAAAACATATACCGACCGAAACACCCACTGGGTCACCAGTGCATCCACTGCTATTGCTTGAGGGTCTCTCGACCTGGAACAATATTTCTGATGCTTCTTGTTTAGACGAGATGCCATCATGTCTACTTGAGGAACTCCCCAAAGACTTGTCACCTCTGCAAAGACTTCTTGGTGGAGGCCCCACTCTCCTGGATGGAGATCGTGTCTGCTGAGGAAGTCTGCTTCCCAGTTGTCCACTCCCGGAATGAAAATTGCTGACAGAGCTCTTACATGTCTTTCTGCCCAGAGGAGAATTCTTGTCACCTCTACCATTGTCGCTCTGCTTTTCGTTCCACCCTGCCTGCCTATGTACGCGACTGCTGTTACATTGTCCGACTGGATCTGCACGGAATGATCTTGAAGAAGATGTACCGCTTGTAGAAGGCCGTTGTAAATGGCTCTTAATTCCAGAACGTTTATGTGAAGGCAGGCTTCCTGACTTGACTATTTTTCTTGGAAGCTTTCCCCCTGTGTGACAGCTCCTCAGCCTCGGAGACTTGCATCCGTGGTTATTAGGACCCAGTCGTGAATCCCAAACCTGCGTCCCTCTAGTAGGTGAGAACTGTGTAGCCACCACAGGAGCGAAATCCTAGCTTTGGGGGACAGGGACAGGATTATTTTCCGGTGCATGTGTATGTGGGATCCGGACCACTTGTTTAACAGGTCCCACTGGAATACTCTTGCATGAAATCGGCTAAACTGTATGGCCTCATAGGCCGCTATCATTTTCCCCAACAACCGAATGCATTGATGGATCGACACGCTTGTTGGTTTCAATATTTGTTTGACCATTTTCTGGATTTCCAGAGCCTTTTCCACTGGAAGAAATACTCTCCGTACTTCTGTGTCCAGAATCATCCCTAAAAAGGACAATCTTGTCGTCGGTTCCAACTGTGACTTTGGAAAATTCATGATCCAACCGTGTTGTTGGAGTATTGACAGGGAGAGTGCGATGTTCTGCACCAACTGTTACCTGGATCTCGCTTTTATCAGGAGATCATCCAGATAAGGAATTATATTGACTCCTTTTTGACGAAGGAGGATCATCATCTCCGCCATCACCTTGGTGAATACCCTCGGTGCCATGGAGAGCCCGAACAGGAACGTCTGGAACTGGTAATGGCAATCCTGTACTGCGAATCTCAGATAAGCTTGGTGAGGAGGATAAATGGGAACATGCAAGTAAGCATCCTTTATGTCTACTGACACCATTAAGTCCCCCTCCTCCAGACTGGAAATCACTACCCTCTGGGATTCCATCTTGAACTTGAACTTTTTCAGGTAGAGATTCAGATTTTTCAGGTTTAAAATCGGTCTGACCAAGCCGTCCGGCTTCGGAACTACGAAGGGGCTTGAATAAAAAACCTTCTCCTTGCTGTGACAAGGGTACCAGGACAATGACCTGATCCTGACATAATTTTTTAATTGCCGTTGTTACTGCCTCTCTTTCTGGAAAAGAAGCTGGCAAGGTCGAATTGAAAAATCGGCATGGGGGGACATCTTGAAACTCTAGTTTGTACCCATGGGACACTATTTGTAAGACCCATGGGTCCAGGCCAGATTGAATCTAGATTTGACTGAAAAGTTTCAGACGTGCTCCCACCCGAACGGACTCCCGCAAGGGAGCCCTAGCGTCATGCTGCAGATTTGGCAGAAGCAGGGGTGGACTTTCGCTCCTGCGATCCGGGAGACGCTGCGGATTTCTTTCCTTTTCCCATTCCCCTACCTGCAAAAAAGGGGAAACCTTTGGCCTTTTTGTTTTTGTTGGGCCGAAAGGACTGCATGTGAGAGTGATGTATCTTTTTCGCCGGTGTAGGAGCATAAGGAAAGAATGTCGACTTACCTGCGGTAGCCGCCGAGACTAACGCATCCAGCCCATCACCAAACAAGGCCTCACCCTTATACGGGAGAGCCTCCATATTTCTTTTGGAATCTGCATCAGCATTCCACTGGCGAATCCACAACGCCCTCCGAGCCGATACTGCCGTGGTAGCGGTTCTTGATCCCAATAGACCAATATATTTCATGGTTTCTAGTACGTACGCAGCAGCGTCTTTGATATGACCGTCCGTTAGGAGTATCTCGTCTCCATCTATTGTTTCAATGTCTAATGACAAGTTTTCTGACCACTTTTCAATAGCACTACTTACCCACGCACAGACAATGGTAGGCCTGAGTAGTGTCCCATTGGCCACATCAATAGATCAACTCACTCACTTGCGGTCTGTCTGGCTCCTTAAGTGAAGCCATTCCAGGTGCAGGGAGAAACACCTTTTCTCTTTTATGACAGGGCCCTGTCTAAAATGCGGGGTGACTCCCACCTTTTGGAAAAAGATAAGCTGCCTGAATTCCTTTTGGGAATCTGAAATTTCTTTTCAGGTTAAAGCAGACTCCCTCCAAGAGACTGTTCAACTCCTGAGGTGGAGGGAAAATTACATTACTTCTTTAATAAGGTAAACCCTCTCCTTGTGGTAAAAGAGGAGGCTTCGTAACTTCTAAC
Organism: Pseudophryne corroboree; assembly: GCF_028390025.1. Lineage (NCBI taxonomy): Eukaryota > Metazoa > Chordata > Amphibia > Anura > Myobatrachidae > Pseudophryne > Pseudophryne corroboree. Next base: position 733,660,120 of record NC_086449.1, read on the forward strand.
ACCACCTTTATAGCTAAAACATGTTTTGAATGCTTTTTTGCTAACTTAGGACCTATTCCCCTGGAATCACTAGTGTCGACACAGGAATCAGAGTCCGTGTCGGTATCAGTTTGTACTACTTGTGCAAATTTGTATGTGACACAGAGGGGTCCCTGTGGATGAAAGGCAGAACTATTAAAAATCACATCTTCAACAGATTATATTCAGTTTTCTGTATGAGATTCAGTCCAACCTCTTACTGATATGATTCACACTACCATGTAACCTTTCACCCAGTCAGACTCTTTGTGTCATATTACACCTCTGTGTCCCTAACATGTCTCCCACAGAGGAAGAATTCCCTGCCACAGACATGTCACACACGTGCACAACCACACCACAGACACTCCGGGACTTATAGGGCACAGACCCACAGTAAAATCTGTCAGTGGGACACAGATAGGATTTGCCAGTTCACAACCCAGTGCCAGTAACACAATGTCTGTGAACACAAAATGCCCACTGACATGCAGCACTCTTATAATGTTAATCACACAATTATATAGCACCAAATTCACTGTGCCCCCCCCCCCCCCCCCCCCCGTTTTGCACCCTGATGCTTGTTCAGTAGTGGAGGAGGACCAACATTGTCTCTGCAGCCTGAGGAGAGAGAGAAAATGGCGCTGAGCAGTGTGCTGGCTGACTGAGGAGGAAGCTCCACTCTTCAATGGTGTGTTTCTCCTCAGCTTTTATGAGGTAATTTTTTATACTGGCGGGGGTAGGACTGTGCCTCAGCAACTTATGCCCCTTATTTATGCCAGTTTCCATAGGTTTCATGCTGCCAAGGGCGCCCCCCCCCCGCCACGCCCTGCACCCTGCAGTGCCTGTGTATGTGTGGGCAACATGGCGCACTGCGCTCCCGCCAGCCGCGCGGTACCTTTAGCTGTCACTTTCTTGATTGAAGATCTGTCTTCTAACACTCACCTGTCTTCTGACTTCTGGCTTTGTGAGGGGGGTGAAGGCGTGCTGTGAGAGTGGGCATCTAGATACGGCTAGTGTTCAGTTCCCTTCAGGAGCTAATGGTGTCTTGTCAGCCAGAAGCAGAGCCATGAAACTCTTTAGGAAGTTGGTTCCTACTTCTGCCCCCTCAGTCCCACGAAGCAGGGAGACTGTTGCCAGCAGTTCTCCCTGAAAATAAAAAACCTAACATAAGTCTTTTCAGAGAAACTCAGTAGAGCTCCTCTGGAGTGCATCCAGTCTGCCTGGGCACATTTCAAAACTAAGGTCTGGAGGAGGTGCATAGAGGGAGGAGCCAGTTCACACCCTTGAAAGGTCTTAAAGTGCCCATGGCTCCTGCGGAACCGTCTATACCCCATGGTACTGAAGTGGACCCCAGCATCCTCTAGGACATATGAGAAAAGGGGACGCTGTCTGCCGTAATGTGTAGAAAGGGGACGCTGTCTGCCGTAATGTGTAAAAAGGGGACGCTGTCTGCCGTTATGTGTAAAAAAAGGGGACTCTGTCTGCCGTAATGTATAAAAAGGGGACGCTGTCTGCCGTTGTGTAAAAAAAGGGGATTCTGTCTGCCGTAATATGTAAAAAGGGGACGCTGTCTGCCGTATGTGTAAAAAGGGGGACTGTCTGCTGTATATGTAAAAAGGGGACGCTGTCTGCCGTAATGTGTAAAAAAGGGGACTCTGCCGTAATATGTAAAAAAAGGGGACACTGCTGTAATGTGTAAAAAGGGGACGCTGTCTGCCGTAATGTGTAAAAAGGACTCTCCTGATGTAGTGGTGCTACTGTGCGGCATAATTTGAATAATGGAGACTACTGTGCACCGTAATATGAATTGGTATTATTTTGTGCCCCCCCCCCTTCCCCATGAAGCCACGCCCCTATATTTTTTGCACGCGCCTACAGCGCGCACTGCCCCTGTTTTACATAAGGGGGGTGCTGATGCCATTTCTTGCACACAGCAATAAAATGTCTAGTTACGGCACTGCTGCCCACTACCACAGACTCCTCTGCTCAGTGGCATTAAACCCAGCTGTATGAAGCTTACCTCCATCTGCACTATATCCCTGCCATCACCCATCTGAGACTGGCGATAGCTCCATGGTCCACCCTTCCGCCCATGGCTGGTGTTCCCGAGAGATCCTTCAACTGGGCGTTGCTGTTCCTGTTGCTACCTTTGACTGCAGTGCGACTATGTGTCATTCTCCACTGCCAGCTACTGGAAGAGTGTGACTCCTGGGACCTCTCTGCTACCTGCTGAGGTCCCCTGTGCTGCATGTGATGTCTCCTGCACTCCAGCTCCAGGATCAGTGGTGCTGGGAGGCCAGGCAGAGCTGAACAGACTTCGCAGATGCAATAAGCTATCTGCTTCTTATTTGCCAGGACACAGCTATCTCGCAAGCTCTGTCACAGCATCCCAATGTTAATACATTACTGCAATATTTTGTAATATCGCAATTAATGATGAGCGGGCTCGGTTTTCTGGAACCAAGTACACCCCCAACTTCCAGTATACGACCGAATCTGAGCGGCGGCTTGGATTTTCCCGCCTTGCTCAGATTATAAATTGAGGGCAAATGTCATCATCCCGGCGTCAGATTCTCGTGGGTTTTGGATTCTATATAAGTGCCTGTAGCAGTGATTCAGCAGACCATGGAGATAGCTGTGTGCTCTGACGTTCCGTGCTTACTCCATGCTGTGTTGTACTTACTCCATGCTATGTCCACCCACTCCAGTGCAGGCTGAGCTGACCTATTTGTGTGTCCATTGTGGCCATACACACCATTGACCTAGCTGAGCTGACCTGTGTGTCCACTGTGCCCTTACACTCCAGCAGCTGAGCTGACCTGACGCTTCTCTGTCCACTGTGTCCATAATATACTCCAGTCCTGCTTAGTGTTAATATTTGCCAAGCTAGATTACAGTACAGGTAGTCATTATTAAAAAATTTTTATAGTGCCGGAATTTATTTACATCTGTTTTTTTAAGTGTGTCACACGGGTGCTGTACTGTGACTTAGCAGGCCGTACCTCCCTGCGCCTTTTTTGACATAATACATATTAGCACCTTTGTTGATAAATAAATATAAGCACCTTTTTGACAAATAGAAAAAATGGGGTAACCCCTTCTCTGCGCCTCCTAATGAAATTAATACCATATGTTTCTACTTAACTTATGGATGGGCGGAGCTCTCTCAATCTGCTACCTTCTTCTTAATTAATGAGAGATGTGGTATCCAGATAGATAAACATGTAAAAATATAAAAGAGCAATCTAGTGTAGCATAATTTGTAAGCGATATCAGTCATAAAACTTTATCAACCTGTAATTCACTCATAACAGATAAGCATATATTTCTTAAAAACAGGCTTTTAATAATAAAAATTTGTCATAAAACATCCAGGCAAGGAAATGGTAGAAAATCCACAGGTGTTACATCCATGCGAACATTTATGAGGGTGGCTTTCTACCAGATTTACGGAGTATAAGGTGCACATAAAAGGAACTAAAAAATCCCCGGGGAAGATTTCAGCTCCAAGAATGGATCACCCGTCTTCTCCTCGTCTGGTCAGGTCACCGTTTTGTCCCTCTCATCAGCCAACGCGTTTCAATCAGTAATTCTGATCTTTTTCAAGGCATAGTTATGAGTGCCTCCTATCCCAGGTATATATACCCCTCAGATTATCTCCCTTAATTACTGGGAGGAGCCACTCTCATTTACAAATTAAATTACAACAGAATAAAACATAAAAATCCCATAACAACTCAGATCTAATTCCATTTTTTATAGTGCTCCAGGTTTGGTTTTAGCATAAAACACAAAATCCCTCATTTGATTCATACTTCTATTATCCGGGGACAGGAAGTACAATCACTGTACAAGGTGTCCTCAGAGCTCCTTCCCTGATAATCCTTTGACATTAGTTCCGTCCCTATGTTGCTAATAGGGTTCTGACTCCCGGAAGTCCTCCCACAGTCATTCTCACTGAGATCGATCCGATCACATGATCGGGCATATCAGGAAACAATCTCTAATTTCTAAACAAGTCACAATCCCCAAAATCCCCCCGTTCGGAATACCGGTTCCCGTGCCCCACTATCTTATAATCCTCCACAGTTTTAATATTGAAATAGGTCACGTGATCGGACCGAATAACCGGAAGTGCGGTTTCCACCATTTTTGTTCTGGTCACTCACTAGCAACAATATACATCACTTGACCAGTAGGTCACATGATCGGGACCCAGCATTAGGGATGCAAGTACCACCATTTTTGTTATGGTTCTCCGCTTCTTTACCCATAGTAGTTTTAAAACAAACAAAACAACAGAAAACATCTTTTTCTAACAAACAATAAATCATATTTCTTCAATAAACTACACAATATGAAAAATCATATCCAAATGAAGGAGCTAATTCTCAGTAATCAATCCGGGTCCATATATCAGTTCTTGAAAATCTTTCAATAATTCTTAGGAGGCCGGTTTTCTTCTCACAAACACTAAAACGATATTGTCCCATGAATAGAGAGATAATTAGACATACAATATTCCGTACATATAATGCAAGACTTCATTCATATTTATTTTAAAAACCATTTTGCTTCAAAATCTTTATTGAGACCCCTAGGGCTCAATGTCTGTAATGAGTAAATCAATTGCATTTCAGTCCTGGCTAATCTATCTGCCACATCATTACATCGCCAGTTCCCCTTCACTTGTTTCAGAGCCCCAAATGATGTTATATCCCCACAATTTCTGTTATGGACACTATCGAAATGTGCGGATAATGCATGGGTCTCCAACCCCTTCCTAATGTTCCGCAGATGTTCTGCAAACCTTATCTTTAGGTTTCTAGAGGTCCGCCCGATATAGAACATACCACAACTGCAACCAATAAAATAAATTACGTTCCTAGTGGAGCAAGTTATGAATTCCCCTATTTTGTGGATTTGTCCATTGATAACTACTGCTACTATTCCCCTATGGTGGTTAAAGATTGTGTACAGTGAAGTTACATATGCTGTCACAATGACAACGGTCTCAGAGTCGGAAGGAAAATTTCTGATTCCTGATAATCCCAGCATACCGGTCCTATATGTGTTGCCGAAGGTCCATAAGGACACCCAGAATCACCCAGGGAGGCCTATAGTATCCGGGGTGAATTCTATTACTACCAATATGTTGGAATTTATCGACTTTCATTTGCAGCCATTGGTGGTGAAGAATAGGTCGCACCTCAAAGACACTAGAGATGTACTTAATAAAATAAGAAATGTACAGTGGGGTGAAGATTTTTTCATTGTGACAGCGGATGTAACTTCACTGTACACAATCATTAACCACCATATGGGAATAGAAGCAGTAGTTGATTTCTTGGAGGATAGTAGTTATGACTCTGAACTATGTGATTTTTTGGTTAAGGGTATAGATTTTATTTTACAAAATAATTATTTCCCCTTTAAGGATCAGTTTTATGTACAAAAAGTGGGTACGGCCATGGGTACCAGGTTCACCCCGAGCTATGCCAATATTTTATGGGGAAGTGGGAGACCCAGTACATTTGGCAGAATGAGAGGTTCGGGGTGAGCCTGGTATCCTGGTCAAGGTACATCGACTATATTTTGTTTATATGGAGAGGTACCAGGGACTCTTTGTCCTTATTTTGTGATTATTTGAATGATAACGACTATAACATTGTCTTAACATTTGATATAAGTAGTTCCAACGTAAATTTTTTGGATCTCACCATATATGTGGAGGGTTTTGTTTTAAAAACTCGTAATTATGTAAAACCTACAGATTCAGGAAGTTATATACACACCACAAGCTGTCATCATATTAATTGGCTTGAGTCCATTCCTACTAGCCAGCTGCAAAGATTAAGAAGAAACTGCACAGACGAAAGAGTGTATAAGGAGCAGGCAGACGTTATGATCAGGAAGTTCAAACAGAGCGGCTATAGGGACCAAAATATCAACAGAGCAAAAGAAAGTTGTGGGAAGATAAACAGGGATGTTCTCCTTGCACCAAAGGAATTAAGGGATGGGAATATGGAAGAGGGCACAAATAAGAAAGAATTTTCATTGGCCTTTATATCAGGCTACAATATACAACATAAACAAATAGAAGGGATTATTAGATCACACTGGTCCATATTAAAAGGTGACCCTCTATTAAAGGACATCATCCCCTCAAAACCGCAATTTATATATCGGAAGGCAAGGAATATTAAAGACAACTTAGTCAGGAGTGCGATGTCCCTCCCAAAAGCGAATGTACGCACCTTATCTAAGGGCTTCTACAGATGTGGGTCTTTCAGCCTGTGCAAACTGGTTAAAGGGGAAAATAAATGTTCAGAAGTAATTATCAATGGACAAATCCACAAAATAGGGGAATTCATAACTTGCTCCACTAGGAACGTAATTTATTTTATTGGTTGCAGTTGTGGTATGTTCTATATCGGGCGGACCTCTAGAAACCTAAAGATAAGGTTTGCAGAACATCTGCGGAACATTAGGAAGGGGTTGGAGACCCATGCATTATCCGCACATTTCGATAGTGTCCATAACAGAAATTGTGGGGATATAACATCATTTGGGGCTCTGAAACAAGTGAAGGGGAACTGGCAATGTAATGATGTGGCAGATAGATTAGCCAGGACTGAAATGCAATTGATTTACTCATTAAAGACATTGAGCCCTAGGGGTCTCAATAAAGATTTTGAAGTAAAATGGTTTTTAAAATAAGTATGAATGAAGTCTTGCATTATATGTACGGAATATTGTATGTCTAATATCTCTCTATTCATGGGACAATATCGTTTTAGTGTTTGTGAGAAGAATATCGGCCTCCCAAGAATGATTGAAAGATTTTCAAGAACTGATATATGGACCCGGATTGATTACTGAGAATTAGCTCCTTCATTTGGATATGATTTTTCATATTGTGTAGTTTATTGAAGAAATATGATTTATTGTTTGTTAGAAAAAGATGTTTTCTGTTGTTTTGTTTGTTTTAAAACTACTATGGGTAAAGAAGCGGAGAACCATAACAAAAATGGTGGTACTTGCATCCCTAATGCTGGGTCCCGATCATGTGACCTACTGGTCACGTGATGTATATTGTTGCTAGTGAGTGACCAGAACAAAAACGGTGGAAACCGCACTTCCGGTTATCCGGTCCGATCACGTGACCTATTTCAATATTAAAACTGTGGAGGATTACGAGATAGTGGGGCACGGGAACCGGTATTCCGAACGGGGGGATTTTGGGGATTGTGACTTGTTTAGAAATTAGAGATTGTTTCCTGATATGCCCGATCATGTGACCGGATCGATCTCAGTGAGAATGACTGTGGGAGGACTTCCGGGAGTCAGAACCCTATTAGCAACATAGAGACGGAACTAATGTCAAAGGATTATCGGGGAAGGAGCTTTGAGGACACCCTGTACAGTGATTGTACTTCCTGTCCCCGGATAATAGAAGTATGAATCAAATGAGGGATTTTGTGTTTTATGCTAAAACCAAACCTGAAACACTATAAAAAATGGAATTAGATCTGAGTTGTTATGGGATTTTTATGTTTTATTCTGTTGTAATTTAATTTGTAAATGAGAGTGGCTCCTCCCAGTAATTGAGGGAGATAATCTGAGGGGTACATATACCTGGGATAGGAGGCACTCATAACTATGCCTTGAAAAAGATCAGAATCACTGATTGAAACGCATTGGCTGATGAGCGTTACAGACCAGGAGAAGACGGGTGATCCATTCTTGGAGCTGAAATCTTCCCCGGGGATTTTTTGGAACAGCTATTGGTTCCTTTTATGTGCACCTTATGCTCCGTAAATCTGGTAGGAAGCCACCCTCATAAATGTTCGTATGGATGTAACATCTTTGGATTATCTACCATTTCCTTGCCTGGATATTTTATGACAAATTTTTATTATTAAAAAGCCTGTTTTTAAGAAATATATGCTTATCTGTTATGAGTGAATTACAGGTTGATAAAGTTATATGACTGATATCGCTTGCAAATTATGCTACACTAGATTGCTCTTTTCTATTTTTACATGTTTATCTATCTGGATACCACATCTCTCATTAATTAAGAAGAAGGTAGCAGATTGAGAGAGCTCCGCCCATCCATAAAATAAGTAGAAACATATGGTATTAATTTCATTAGGAGGCACAGAGAAGGGGTTACCCCATTTTTTCTATATTTGCATTGTTTTTGGGTTAGGATAAACACCCAAGGGGTCACTCTGTTTCTTGCTGCCTCACATATAGCGCGAATTGGTGGGGGTGCATTTCTGTTTTTGTTCACCTTTTTGACATAATACAGTATAGTATATACAGTATACGCACCTTTGTTGACATAATAAATATAAGTACCTTTGTTGACATAATGGGGGTCCGAGTTGATCGCTCGCTAGCAGTTATTAGCAGCCATGCAAACGCATTGTCGCCGCCCACTGGGGAGTGTATTTTTGCTTTGCAGAAGTGCGAACGCCTGTGCAACAGAGCGCCTGCAAAAACAATTTGTGCAAAACAAGACCGGCCCTGAATTTACTCTTCGTGTGCATTGATTCTAACCTTGGAGGGTTGGCTTTTGACGTCACACACCTACCCAGCGTTCGTCCAGCTACGCCTGCGTTTTCCCTGGCATGCCTGTGTTTTTCTAAGCACTCCCTGAAAACGGTCAGTTGACACCCAGACCGAGAAACAAGTTCTCAAACTCAAAAAAGAAGAACAACGAAGTCTAGTGCAATATTGTCTGATCAAAATAAGCAGGATAAATTTATTACATTAAACTCACATAAAAACATAGAATACAAGCATATCACCACAAATTGTGGGTGGGAATCATCACAGATGTCAAACTCCACTCTATTACCCGTCCCAGATTGTATTGGGGTTCAGAGGCCGAAAGCCCGGGATTCCTTCACCTCGTCTGGTAAATGGTGGATATAGTGATGTTGTTCCCTGAAGTCAGGCTCACCAGCACCTAAAGCTTTTCGGACAAAACGTCCTTCCTCTTGTTTCTCGGTCGCTGAACCCTGATTTGGGACGACTAATAGAAGGGGACCTGACATCTGTGATGATACCTACCCATTGATTGTGGTGACAGGCTTGTTTATATGATTTCAATGTGAGTTTAATTGAATACACTCTGCTCATTTGATCAGACAATATTGCACCAGATTTGTCATTTCTTCTTTTTGAGATTAAGAATTCATCATCAAATACTGAGGAGAATTGACCCACTACATGATAAAAGAACTTGTGGACCTATTTCAAATAATTGGAGTAAGGACTTTTTATGAAAAATACTATTTTGAAAAACAATTTTTCTGATATGCGCCATTGTGAGAAAGAATATCTATATACAGGGGAAAAGGAATGACACATATATATATGTATGTGTATATATATATATATATATATATATATATACATACACATATATATATATCACTGCCAGCACACAAAACACTTGAATTCCCCCCATACAGATGAGGAGCAGCATTAGTCTTTAATTCTTTAATTACATAGTGGGTGTGTATATATATATATATATATATATATATATACATATATATATATATATATATATAGTGGTCGAAGTGGGCTGGTATGCGGCAGCATGGCATACCGGCACTTCTCCACAGACCCAGAAGTTTTTTGTTTTTTTTAAATGGCCGAGCGTGCTCATGTTCCCCACACCGCTGCTCCCAGTCACGGCGGTCGGTGCCGGAGCTCTGAACCACACTACTCCCCAGCAGTTATGGCGGACACACACTCCCCCTTCCCTCCTCCAGCAGCCGCCCATGCACAGTGCCAAGATTCCTCCAATTATTCAACCGGGCAGCCGCGTCACCATGGGGCTGCATAGACGCTGGCGCTCAAATCCTCCTGCTGCCGGCCTCCTCTTCGGGCTCTGCCTAGGTCCGCGCTGCGGGACTCCCTTGTTGACAGTGACAGACCGCAGCTCAAGCTAAGGTTGACTGGACATGGCGGCGGTGAGTGACTGCTGGAGAGCCCTGTGCCCTCCTGCCCCCCCCATTCCCCATGTGTGTGGTCCCTGCCTCTGTGTGCGTGACACCTTGTGCCCCCCTGTCCCCCCCCACTGCCTTTGTGTGTATGTCACCCAGCGCTCCCCTACCCCTGTTGCCCTGTGTGATGACCCTCCTGCCCATGTATGGTGCTCTGTACACCCCCTGCATGTGACACCCTGTCCCCCATGTTTCAGCTCATACCTTGTGCTATAATGTCAATTTTGGCTCATTCCGTGTACTATAATGTGAATTTCGGCTCATTCCGTGTGCTATAATGTGAATTTCGGCACATACTGTGTGCTACAATGTGAATTTCTGCTCATACTGTGTGCTATAATGTGAATTTCGGCTCATACCGTGTGCTACAATGTGAATTTCGGCTCATACTGTGTGCTGTAATGTGAATTTCGGCTCATACCTTGTGCTATAATGTGAATTTCTGCTCATACTGTGTGCTATAATTTGAATTTCAGCTCATACCGTGTGCTATAATGTGAATTTTGGCTCATACTGTGTGGTATAATGTGAAAGGAGCACCAGTACTAGATAGTATAAGGGGTACTACACTGAAGGACACGCCCCCTTTTGAGTGGCCACTACCCCTTTACTTTTCCATACACCCACTTCAAAATTTGCACTTCGACCACTGTATAGATATACTGTATATAGGCTGCCTGAAGGCTTAATCCAGCCCTGGTCTAGCAGTTCTCGTGCACCCTGGGTAGAACGCCTACAGCAATAAAGCAACAATCTGTCCTGAAGTTCCCACTAAGAGTCAGCTGGATGGGATGTATTAACATTAAAATGCGATTAAAATAAACAGTTTTCTGGGTTTTACCACATTTCCTGTATGTATTAAGACTCGGTGTATGGTTTTGGGAGGGGGGGGGGGGGGGGGGTAGCAGGCTGAAATTTTGCCTAGGATGTAGAGAAGCCTTGCACCGGCCCTGAGTATATCCATTGTTTTCATTTCGTTACAATATGTCCTTTAAGACATACAAGGATTTTATGAGCTCATAGATTAGATAAATGGTATCCCCTCAGTCTAGAATGACAGATTGCAGCTGTTGTATATAATGATCTTGAGATTGGCTATAACTAACTCCTCCTGGTTAGACTTTTATTACAGACACTAAGAACGGTGCTGTTTCCAAATAGAAAGATATTCCTCCAGCGTAGTTATGTAGTACTATGGTATACTGTAACGGCAGTAATGCCTATATTACATTATGATGTTCATCTGGTAAGGATTTGTAGTCCTAAATGAAATTATAACTTCCCTTAGCCCCATCAATAGTTTTATATATATATATATATATATATATTTAAAGTACGTCAATATAGCCCCGTGCTGTAAGAAGGTGGTAGACACTATGGATAATATTTATATATATAGTTACTGCTGTCAGCGCTGAGGACCTGACCTAGTGTTCAAGGTGAATAAGTGCAGATAGTAAAGTGTTACCGACCTCAGTAGTCTTCGGTAAATGACTCCTGTCACTCACCAGCTTGTATAAAGGGTAGCCCCGCCCACCTATACTCTCATTGGTGGGCAGTGGATCCGCTCTTTGACATCATGTGGCTACAGGCTGTGACAGTGACCGGGGCCGTTACTTGACTCTGGGGTGTTTAGCTGCTCTCGGACGGCGCTAGGAAATCTTTGATCTCCGCCTCTGCACTGCTCCGGTAACTGCTCCCCCGGCTCTAGAGACGCCCGCTCCGCCTTCACTGCAGGTCGCGCTGGCAGCGGCTCCCTCTGCTCTCGGTCATCACGGCACCGCAGGTCTTTGATGTCTGTGCCGGTCACTGCTTCCCCCGGCTCTCGGTCTTCGCCGCCTCGCAGGTTACCGCTGGCTGCGCCGGTAAATGATTCCCCGGCTCTCTCTGGTTCAGTGTGCTATCGCTCATTAGAGAGAGCTACACCATCTCCTCTGCGCCGCCAATGTCCACAGCACAGCTCTTAGCGGCGGGCAGAGAGAGGCATAAGCATCTCCCTCAGAGGCGCACACACGAGTCCCTAGCAGCGCTTCAGCTCCCCTTTTTATACAGGAGCCCCAGGGGCCACGAGAGCAGGCTCAGTCCTCAGGGGGTAAAATTTTTCCCGCCTACAGCTCGAGCTATGTTGATCTAGTCCTCGTGCCTTGCTGATTGATGAAGCAACACCGTAGTCACCATGTTAGCCCCACAGGTGTCCACTAATACAGTTCTGTGAATGGTGATAAATAAGGGTCCTTATTCCATATCATTAGGATATATATGAGACACTTGTATTTTGGGTACAATGAACCAAAGCACGTTCAATCTCCAGGCTCCCTTATATTTACCTCAATATAAGTAAATACCTCACAATAAATTAAATAAATTAAAAGACACTACTATGCCCATATATATATATATATATATTTTTTACAGCTATATGTATCTACCTATATACACACTTTTAAACATCACTACACGCATGCGCAGAAATGTAAATTTTTAGCCTGATCGCTGCGCTGCAAACGACGGCAGCTAGCGTTCAACTCTGAATGACCCCAAATATATCTAAGCACCTTTGTTGACATAATAATACTTTTTTTGCATTCTTCTTCTATTGCTTTCTTACCTTTTTTGCCGTTAATCCTCACAGAGAATATTTAGTCATTCACACCAGTCTCTGCCCTAGTGAACCTTACGTTGCTAACCACATGGATATACACATATACAACGGTTAATATTTAATCAATCAATAATTGTTTTCTTCTTTTATTACCTCAATTTTCCTGTATTGCCTTCAGTCTCTGCACTACTTCTTGATTTATAAAAGCATTCCAGGTTACTTTCTATGGTGCCGTAAAGTTTATTAAACTGCCATCCTGTCTGCCACTGCACTGCCACTCCGTTTCCCAGATGTGCCATATTTGAATTTGAACAGCCATGGGGTTGTGCCGTCCACTACTGTTGCTTAGCTTACTCAGCCAGCTAGCTTGGAGCAACCTTTTGGCCTGAATTGGATGAAAACAATGGCCCTCATTCCGAGTTGTTTGCTCGCTAGCTGCTTTTAGCAGCATTGCACACGCTAGGCCGCCACCCTCTGGGAGTGTATCTTAGCTTAGCAGAATTGCGAACGAAAAATTAGTAGAATTGCTACTAAATAATTATTTGCAGTTTCTGAGTAGCTCCGGACCTACTCACGAATTGCGATCAGCTCAGTCCGTTTAGTTCCTGGTTTGACGTCACAAACCCACCCTGAGTTCATCCAGCCTCTCCCCCGTTTCTCCAGACACTCCCGCGTTTTTCCCTGACACGCCTGCGTTTTTTGCAAACGCCGGGAAAACGCTGAGTTGCCGCCCAGAAATGCCCCTTTCCTGTCAATCATTTACCGAACACCAGTGCGACTGAAAAGTGCCGCAGAAGCCACAGCAAAACTGCTAAGTTTTTAGTAAAATAACTAAGCGCATGCGCTCTGCGTACCATGCGCATGCGCAGTTAGCAACAAATCGCAGCATAGCGAAAATCGGCAACGAGCGAACAACTCAGAATGAACCCCCAATATTGTGAGCTGTGAGGTGGTCAAAATTGACTGGAAATTAATGTTATTGAGGTTAATAATACTGTGGGAACAAAAAAAGGTCTAATTATGTGATTTTAGCAGTTTTAAAAAAAATAAAATAAACAAAACCAGACCCAAAACACAAAGTTAATGCAGATACAAAACAAACCACGGGGATCGGCGCACATACAGTACCTAATTGCAATGGGAATGTAGTAAAATTAATCTCATCATTACCACATCTGAAATGTGAATCGTGATAAATAGGCCCCAGAGACTTTCCGTTTTAGGGTCCTTGTCAATTTATTAGGAAACAGGTTAAAGCAGAGAATATGATCTGGTCGGGATCCCGGCGGTCGGAATCCTGGCAGTCTAAATACAGATGCTGGAATGCCAGACACTACTCAGAATGCCGACACTGGCATCCCAGATAGGGTCACAAGCCCGCGCCAGGATCCCAGTCGACATTGTGCCGACCCACCTGAGTGGTAAGCTGCGGTGGGGGAAGGGGGAGGTTTAGGCTGCAGGGGGAGGGTTAGGGTTTGGCTGGTGGCAGTGGGGGTTAGGTTGAGGCACCTCCAGGGAGGGTTAGGGTTAAGCTGCGGGATCGGGATAAGGGTTAGGGTTAGGCTACGGGGAGGGGGATTAGGTTCAGGCACCACCGCCGAGGGTTAGGTTTAGCCTTGGGAAGGGGGGGTTGGGTTAGGTTTAGGCCTCTGCTAGAAGAGAGGGTTAGTGTTAGGGGGCCATTGGGGGGAAGTAAGTATACTTACCTTCCCCCTCGGGATTCTCAACATCGGGATCCCACGGTCGGTATTCTGACCTCTGGCATCCCAACCGCCGGCATTTCAATCCCAACCCCAGAGAACAACGCTATCACTTACGGCCTTACCATATGATTTCAATTAGAATACCTCCCATTTACGAGCACTCTTCTAATATCATTGTTAATTATTTATCAATATGCAAAACACCATTTAGGTCAATTAAGTGTTTTGTTAGCACATTGTAGGGTAGTTCATAGAAAAACTTTTGCTAACTTTAAATAACACATATGCCTACACACATGCAAATTTGTTGTGGTTGCTAGCTTGTAAAGCCCTAAGGAATTGTGTTGCAGAAAATCAAAGTGCATAAAAGTATGAACAAGCCACTTATAAAAGAAAAAAATTAATAATAGTGATTACCTTAAAATGTTTATAAATGGTATAACAGTTTTCAAAAGTTTTAATAATGGACACATTTAAAAAAAAAAAAAGAAGGTATTTTTATCTTTGCAAAATTTCAGCTGCTGCAGAATAGTTTAGATTATTAACTGTAAGTACTTGCTGAAGAGGTTTTTGGTTGTCATTTCTCGTTACCACTCTTCCCATCGGCCACACTGTATCTCTGTGCTATTAATGGAGGGCCTCTGTGTGATGTCCACAGCTGTGTAAATGGATTTGAGTGCAATCTCAATTTTACGCCCAGCTGAGTCTTTCAGGGTGACAGGTAATATGACAAGCCTGGACACTGAGGTGTCCACAATTGGAGGGTATTCACAAACTGTACCTTCCTATCCTCAGGGGAAATGGGAAGTAATGCAGTAACCGCTTTGGGGTTTGAAAGTTATTATTATTTTTTGTTAGGATTAACCCACACTCCTGAAAAAGTGTGTTCAATTCCCTGGAGATGGGAAAAGTAGCCATAGATTTTGTTTTTACATTAAGAACAACTCCTCAGGTTCAGTCTCCTCAGAGTAGGGCTTCTACACCAGAAGACAAGTTTTGTCAGCAGTGTCTGCTTTCTCTTGACCCTCTCCCATATCTGGCATGTAATTTTCAGAGTCAGAATGGAGTACATGTGTGAGTGTGCGTTTAAGTGAGACCAGCAGGGGGAGCCGAGAAGCCAGTCTGTGGTCAGCATCATTTCCAAAGATATTTAGAATCTGTCTTATGGGCCCTACACACTCGGCGATGCGCCGCCGAGGTGCCCGACGGCCGATACGGCCGACGAGCAACCCGGCGGCGGGGGGGCAGTGACGGGGGGAGTGAAGTTTCTTCACTCCCCCCGTCACCCGGCTGCATTGAAGTGCAGGCAAATATGGACGAGATCGTCCATATTGGCCTGCATGCACAGCCGACGGGAGATCAGCGATGAACGAGCGCGGGGCCGCGCATCGTTCATCGCTGGAGTCTCCACACTGAAAGATATGAACGAGTTCTCGTTCATTTATGAACGAGATCGTTCATATCTTTCAGAATATCGGCATGTGTGTAGGGCCTATTACTTGTCTGGCAGTAGCCAAATTAACATTGTAAGTCCCCTAAAAGAGACCAACCATTGTGCCTCCTGAGTACTACTTCCTATGTGAGGAAAGGGAGCACTGAATACACAGCAATGATCCCCCAGTGAAGGGGAAAACTTTGTGTTGCATGAGGGACATGCGGCCATTTTGCCAGACATTCTGATACAGCAGAACCCACACACACTAGTATAGGTGAAATAACACAGTTCAGTGAAATAACACACAATATATGTGAAATAACACAGTGCAGTGAAATACACATAAATTCCAGACATTGAATGGAGTGGAATAGAGAGGGAATGACCAGTACACAATGCCACACAGTCAAAGCAGTGCTCTGCTGGGCATAAACCAGAGCCTGCGATAAGGCAGTTGGTTTCCTTTACAATTATATGCTTCCCCCTTTCTCTAATCCCCCTGGTTTCATATATAATGATTGTAACAGGGTTTGTGAAGGAGCAGTGTGCTGTGTGCAGCCTGTAGTTAGGAGCTGCTGGAAATGGCGCCTCTGAACCGCTGGTCCCACTCGCCTCGAAGCCCCGCCCCCATAATGGCGCGCGGTTCCTATGTGTATATTTATACTGGCAATGTACTTTTTTATGGCTAAAACGGGGTTAAAACCCCTTTTAGAGCTAGCGCCAGTGTGGGTGTCCGCTGCTGGCACCTCAGCCCACAGCCGAGTGACCGCCGCACCCTTATGACGCCATTTCTCCCTGGGACCCCCTACCCGGGACCCCGGTGCCTGTACTCACCACACCGCATCTTCGGCATCTGTTAGGGGTGGTGGCATGCTGCCAGCGTGTGCATACACCCTGGGAGTATGTGAAACAGCGCCTCAGGAGCTTAATGTCCTGTCAGCGGGGATACGAACCGTTAACTCTATAGGAAGTTGGTTCGGTCCCCACTCTAAGTCCCACGATGCAGACAGACTGGTTGCCAGCCAGTGCTGCCTATAAATAACTAAAATAAATTTCTGAAGAAAACTCTCTGGAGCTCCAGAGGAATGCACATGGCTCCTTGGGCACATTTTTCTAAACTGAGTCTGCAGGAGGGGCATAGAGGAGAGGAGCCAGCACATACTAATGATTTCTTAAAGTGCCAGGTTCCAATGGACCCGATCTATACCCCATGGTAACTACGTTTCCCAGTATCCCCTAGGACATTAGAGAAAGGAACAATGGATCTAGGAATTGAGATCTGTTCAATCACTACTAATGTGCACATTTTCCTTTTTGATTGTTTCTGGTCGACCTTGCTGCAGTTTGTACTATGCCTGATACGTTCAGTAAAAACTTATTGAAACATGAAGTTCTTCAGGTTGGCAGAACAAAGTGTAACTATACATTACTATATGTATATTGGGATTATTTGAGTAATATAGCGTGTATTTCAGGTGTGGTCGGAGTTGCTATGGAAGCAGCAGTGATAGCACCGTATGGTGATGCAGCAGGGGGCATCTATTACAAGTAGACGCCTCCTGCTGCATTAGTGGTCCGACCTGCATCCCTCGGTGAAGCATCAGATCAAAGCACCCACCATGAAGCAGCTTTGCGGCACCCAAGGTACCGCGCAAGCCTCCCATGGCAGAGACTAGGATATCTCCCTCGTATGACGGAGATCCCTGGCCTCTTCCCATCCCCTAAAAGGTGCAACATGCCTCCATTTTTCCAAACTGAGCCCGTTGCTGCTTCCTCCCTGCCTCTGAAATGGCATCAGACAATGACAGTCTGATGCCGGCCTGCGTCCTATGCCGCAGTACCCTTTGCTCATGCGACGATGGGTGCAACGATGGGTGCAGGTGCAACAATACCTGAATGACTCTCCTAATGTCATCCACAATGTTCATTAATAATGTAAATTCAAACACTTGCGTCATCCAGCAATTTGGAAATTACGGTTATCTGATGATGCTTTAATAAAAGGAGCCTTTCTGTCATAAACTCTGGGAAAAAATTAGTCGGATCAAATTCTGCAAGATTTAACTATTCTAAATACAAAGTAAATTTATATCTAAAATGCACTATGACAATACAAAGGGAAATAAACTACGCAGAAACTATTTTATGAATGTGTTTGTTCACTTTTGTTTAAATCAACCCTCCAATTTTTGGGGGGATGTAATCTTTGCTAAGCCCCATACTTAGCTGTTGGAGCACCATGTTTGTAGAGGGCTGCTGTCAGTGCTGGACTGTCAAACTAAACATATTCTAGGATTCAGGGGAGTAGTAAACCTTCTAAAGGGGACAAATCAGTTTCTAGCTATCATTTTATAAAATGTAGCTAGAATCTGCTATGGGCAAGCGTGCTCTATAGAAGGTTTGATCATCTCCCCTCACTCTGTTAGGATAATAGGTACATAGTGAATAATTAGCCTGATTCGATATGCACCACTCCCTCTTGTTCAACCAGGTTCCACATCCACTATACACTTCTAGCCTAGCCAGTGAAAAAGCTACTTGCTCCACTTAATTGGTATCTCCTCTCCCAGGTGACAAACACAGTGCACCAGTGGCCTCAGGGCCGGATTAACAATGGGGCGGATGGAGCTGCAGCTCCAGGCCCCCCATTGAAAATAGGCCCACAGACTCCCCTGCAGTGTAGCCAATGTTGACAAGATTTTTTTTTCCTGTCACCACGACCAGTAGAGCTTACTCTTCTTTTAGCCACCCGATAACATCAGCTGCTGTATATCACTTTCCCCAGCCGGCCAACGGAAGCTCTTCCTAGTGTACATCAGGCTCAGGGTCAGTTGAAGCACCACCCCTGGACCCGACTGAAGCAGCTACTCCTAGACCAGTCAGAAGCTCCGGATCTCGGACCCATCAGTCGCCAAGCCTCTCAGACACATCTGAAGTCCGCCTCCCGGACCTGTCATAAGCCCCGCCTCCTGGACCGTCTGTAGCCCCGCCCCCCGCACCTGTATGAAGCCCTTGCCCTCTGGACATGTTATAAGCCCCGCCTCCCAGACCATCTGTAGCCCCGCCCCCCGCATGAAGCCCTTGCCCTCTGGACTTGTCATAACTCATAAACCCCACCTCCTGGGCCCGTCTGAAGCCACGCCTCCCTCACCCGTCAGGTGCTCCTCTTCTCTCAGATACTCTGGTTTAAGCAGCTTGGTAGGCCAGTGGGGGCTCCGCGGGAGGTGATGGACTATTTAGGACAGCAGGCCAGTGGCAGTAGATATAAAATGCAGCACACAGGTGTCGCAGCTTCCCTGTGTACATGCTCTCTTCCTGGGTTGATAACACTCAGAGAAGCACTGGGCCTGGGACATTTGGAAGGATGCCCCATTCACCTTAATGGCCTGGGAAATCATTCATGCCACTACCCCTCACTATACTGTATGCCCCGCTTCACCTTTTATCGCCTGTGTATTTTAGCCCTCCCCACCTATGTTCTGTCCCTCACCCCTGTGCCACTGCTTCTTTTACAATCTATCCCTGTGCTCCCTCTCCACCTGTATCTCTGCCCCTCTCCGCCTGTGTCTCTGCCCCCTTCACCATGTGGGCTTCGGCCAGCCTCTACACCTGTATCTATACGCCCACTCCACCTGTGTTTCTGTCCCCTCTCCAACCTGTATCTCTACCCCCTCCTCACATGTGTCTGCCCCTTTACCATCTGTGTCTCTGCCCCGTCTCCAGCCTGTCTCTCTACCCCCTCCCCACCTGTGTCTGCACCCTTAACCACCTGTGCTTAAGCCCCCTCTCCAACCTTTATCTCTACCTCCTCACCACCTGTGTCTGCCCCCTTCTCTCTACCTGTACTTCCGCCTCCCACTTCACTTGTGTCTCTGCCACCTTCACTACCTGTGTTTCTGCCCCTCTTGCCACCTGTGACTTCCTACTTGTGCCTTTGCCTCATTCCCCACTAGTATCATTGCCCGCTTCACACCTGTGCCTCTGCTTCCCTCCCCACCTGTTTCTCTGCCCTCTTCCCACCTGTGTCCCTTCCTCCCTTTCCACCTATAGCTCTGCCCCCCTCTCCACCTGTATCTGTACCTTCCTCTCCACCTGTGCATCTGCATTCTCTCCATTTGTGCTTCAACTTCCCTCTGCAAATGCATCTCTGCCTCCCTCCCCATCTGTATCTCTACCCTCTTTCCATCTGTATAGCTGCCCCCTTCCATCTGTATCTCCCCCCCCCCTCCTGTATCCCTACCTTCCTCTCCACCTGTGCCTCTGCCTTTTCTCCATCTATGCTTCCGCTTCCCTCTCCAAATGTATCTCTGCCGCCAACCACACCTGTGACTCTGCTCCCTTCACCACCTGTGCTTGCGCCCCTTTCTCCACCTGCATCTCTCACCAACTGTGAAGAAAAGAGGTTCTTTCAGCAGCAGTTTCATCATGAAGACATCAGAGTGCCTGACATGAGCCATGCAGGAAAGCCCTGAACAGGATGAGAAGATCAGGTCAGTAGTCTTGTGTTGGGCTGGGCCATAACTAGCACTGTGCCATTGGTGCTTGGCACACAGCGCATATGCATTGTGCACGCAGAACAGTCGCCAACACCCACGTGGCCGCACCATTGCTGCACTAGTATTGTCCGTCCACCCACCGCTTGCTAGCTTAAGCGCCTAGCTACTTCTCACATAGGTAGCTGGGCAGTGCTGCAGCTTCCAATCCATCGTCACGCTCCGCTCTGTCCTCCCTGCTTCCCCTTCTGTGTCTGCAGAGTCTTCTGGGAGAGATGTCGTGAAGTGCTGCAGCGTTTGGGAGGTAGAGAAGGATTCTGAGCCTGATCCACAGTCACTGAATCACTGAAAGATAGGCTGCAGCAGCAGGACTCAAGTTTTTCTGACAGAGGTCCATTGTCTAGCAGCAAGGCAGGTCGGTGAGCCCAGCCCCCAGCAGCAACAGGTGCAGCAGTATAGTGCATAATGCATTCATTTGACTGTACTGGCCCCACCCCGCCCTCAATCACAGAGATTTGCGTGAAGGGTATGATGATGATTTTGAGGGTCTCTACTGTGGAGTGAGGTGTATAAGGGGCTGTACCTGGCATAATGTGTATAAGGGACATTATTTTGCAGTGTATTGTGAATACCAGATATTACTGTGCTGTGTAATATGAATATTAGAACACTACTGTGCGGTGTAATATTAAATTCTGTAGCCATGTCCCTAACCCATAAAGCCATGCCCCTATATTTTTGGTGTGCATCTTCGTGGCGCACTGTCCCTATTTTAAATATGAGGGGCACCAATTCTGTTTCTGGCTCAGGACACCAAAATGTTTAGGTACAGCACTGGTGTTGGAGAGGGGGGTATGTGTCCGTCCGTCCCATTTTCCCCCCCAAAAAATTCTCCTGTGCACGCCAAAGCCAGCTACCCATGGAGGGATGCATTGTAGTAAGTAGGTAAACATCCAGAGTAGTCCATCCCATCCGCAAGACCAAGTCTGCACCCTTCCTGCTTCTATACCCAACTGTCCCCTTTTTATCTTCTATTCCTCCCATCCCCATCCTTAGACCCACCCCTCCTTTTCCCCTATCCTGTCTGTACTGCCTCACTCTAAACAAATGTAGTGTGGTGAGGCAGAGTAGTGATGTAGTGTGGGGATGTAGTGCAGTGTGGAGGTAGTGCTGTGATGATGTATAGAGAGGTAGTGCAGTGATGTAGTGTGTGGGGGTAGTGCAGTGACAGTGCAGGGATGTAGTGTAGTGATATATTTCAGAGATTCAGTGTGGAAGTAGCGTAGTGATGTAGTGTGTGGAGGTAGTGCAGTGATATAGTGCAGAGATGTGGTATAGTGATATAGTGCTAGGATTTAGTGTGGGGAGGCATATCAATTATACTATATAGGGCATGGATGGGGTATGAATAGGTAACAGTAAAATAGTGTTGGGAGGTAGTTGGAGGAGATGTCATGTGGGGGTGGTAGCGAAGTGATATACTGCGTGGATTAGTGCAGTGATATAGTGCAGGGAGGTAGCGTAGTGATGTAGTGTGGAGAGTTAGTTCATTTATACTGTATACAGTAGCGCACATATGGGGTTTGAGCAGGTAACAGTAATGTAGTGTTGGGAAGTAATTTGGGGAGGTATGGGCCCTCATTCCGAGTTGGTCGCTCGCTAGTTACTTTTAGCAGCCATGCAAACGCATAGTCGCCGCCCACGGGGGAGTGTATTTTCGCTTTGCAATTGTGCTAACGCATGTGCAACCGAGCTGTGCAAAAAAATTTTGTGCAGTTTCTGAGTAGCTCTGGACTTACTCAGCCGCTGCGATCACTTCAGTCTTTTTGGTGCCGGAATTGAGGTCAGACACCCACCCTGCAAACGCTTGGACACGCCTGCGTTTTCCAAACACTCCTAGAAAACGGTCAGTTGACACCCACAAACTCCCTTTTTCTGTCAATCTCCTTGCGATCGGCTGTGCGAATGGATTCTTTGTTAAATCCATCGCTCAGCAACGATCCGCTGTGTACCCATACGCCGAGCCTGCTCATTGCAGTGCATACGCATGCGCAGTAGAGACCTGATCGCAGTGCTGCGAAAAATGGCAGCGAGTGATCAACTCGGAATGAGTGCGGAGTTGAAGTGTGGGGAGGTAGCGTAGTGGGGTGGTCTTCAGGTTGCCGACTGTCGGCATCCCGGCGCACAGTATACCGGCGCCGGAATCCCGACAGCTGGCATACTGACAGTTTTCTCCCTCGTGGGGGTCCACGACCCCCCTGGAGAGAGAATAAATAGCGTGGCGCACGCCACGCTGTCGGTATGCTGGCGGTCGGGCTTCCGGCGCTGGTATGCCGGTCGCCGGTCGCCCGGCCGCCGGCATACCATACTACACCCGTGTAGTGATATAGTGTAGGGATGCAGTATAAGATAACGTGTGTTGCACAATATGAGGGTATATCCTGAGAATTGTGTTAACTGGATTTGCAGGGACAGAACTTTCTCACAAGCTCTGTCCCTGTATGCAATAATTGTTACATCCTTGCGATAAATTCAATTATCGCAGTCAAATTTATTACATCCGATCCGCATCTCGGATGCAGATTGTGATAAATATGTCCCGTAGTGCAGAGATGTAGTGTAGTAGTGATATAGTGAAGAGATGTAGTGTGGAGAGAAAGTGAAGTGATGTAGTATGCCACCACGCCCCCCTGCCCACACTGGAAGAAATTATCTGTAGTAATCACACCCACTGTGCGACACACAATAGGCCTATTATAAATTTCAGCTCCAGGCCCATGTGGACCTTAATCTGGCACTGAGTGGCCTTAGTGTATTTCAATTAGGGTCAGGGCCAGTTCTAGAGTGTTTGGCGCCCCCCCCCCCCCCCCCCCCCGCAAATAATACATTTGACAGCGTGCACCGCAGAAAGGGATGTGGTCACACAAGGAAGGGGCGTGGCCACAATGGAAGCCACAATTTACATTACGCCACACAGTATTACAATCTTATTCACATTACCCCAAACATAGTGTTCCTTATTCATATTACACCACATAGTAATGCCCCTTATTCATGTTACGTCACACAGTAGTGCCCCTTATACACGTTGGGCTACACAGTGCTACCCCTTATACACAGTACCCACAGTAGTTCCCCTTATCAAAGGTGTAGCTAGGTGCCATGGTGCTCAGAGCAAGGGTATGTTTCAGCGCCCCCTCCTCTCTATTGAATTGGGGGTATGTTACATTTGAAACTAAAAAGATATTTTAAAATCGGTGACAGGGCCAGTTCTAGACCTTGATGAGCTCAGGGCAAAAGTATCCTTTGGCACCTGCCATGCTCAGAACAGGGACTAAAAATATAGGGGGTAGCCACAGAATAGTACCAGTTCACATTACACCACACAGTAGTATCCGTTAGTCACATTACACCGCACAGTAGTATCAGTTAGTGACATTACACCGCACGGTAGTGTCCGTTAGTCACATTACACAGTCCAGTAGTGTCCATTATTCACATTACACCACACAGTAGTATCCGTTATTCACAATACACCTTACAGTAGTATCCGTTAGTGACATTACACCGCACAGTAGTATCCGTTAGTGACATTACACCGCACGGTAGTGTCCGTTAGTCACATTACACAGTCCAGTAGTGTCCATTATTCACATTACACAGCACAGTAGTATCCATTAGTCACATTACACAGTCCAGTAGTGTCCATTATTCACATTACACAGCACAGTAGTATCCGTTAGTCACATTACACAGCACAGTAGTATCCGTTAGTCACATTACACAGTCCAGTAGTATCCGTTAGTCACATTACACAGCACAGTAGTGTCCGTTATTCACATTACACAGCACAGTAGTATCCGTTAATCACATTACACAGTCCAGTAGTGTCCATTATTCACATTACACAGCACAGTAGTATCCGTTAGTCACATTACACAGTCCAGTAGTGTCCGTTATTCACATTACACAGCACAGTAGTATCCGTTAGTCACATTACACAGTCCAGTAGTATCCGTTAGTCACATTACACAGCACAGTAGTATCTGTTAGTCACATTACACCGCACAGTAGTGTCCGTTAGTCACATTACACAGTCCAGTAGTGTCCATTATTCACATTACACAACACAGTAGTATCCGTTAGTCACATTACACAGCACAGTAGTATCCGTTATTCACATTACACAGCACAGTAGTATCCGTTAGTCACATTACACAGCACAGTAGTATCCGTTATTCACATTACACAGCACAGTAGTATCCGTTAGTCACATTACACAGTCCAGTAGTGTCCATTATTCACATTACACAGCACAGTAGTATCCGTTATTCACAATACACCTTACAGTAGCATCCGTTGGTCACATTATATAGCACAGTAGCGTTATATAGCACAACAGAACCCTCATGTTACGCCATACAGGAGTGCCTCTTACACACGTTAAGCTACAGTAGAGCACCTAATACATGTTATGCCAGGTACAGCCCATTATACACATTTGCCAGGTAGAGCCCATTATATACATTATGCCAGATACAGCCCATAATACTCATTATGCCAGGTACAGCCCTCATTCCCTACACAGCGTGGCCCCAGTACCTGCAGGAGGTCCTGGCTCGGGCGCTGCTCCTCCTCTCCCTTCTCCTCCTCCGGTTTCTCACAGGATCTGTTACTCCGGCTGCAGCGGCTCAGAAGGATGTCGGCAGGACATCCTTCTGAGCCAAGAGAGGGGGGTAGAGCGGGTACCAATTACCCAGACCCAGAACTGATAGAGGGGTCCGGCGGGAACCCTGGTTTGCAGCACTCTCCACCCCCTTCCTCCCAGGCAGCAGCACCAGCATATGTTCTCATCTTGGCAGCACAGCACATGCTGCAGTGTGCTGTGCTGCAGTGAGGCTGCTGCTACTGCTGAGCCTCTGCCTGTTTCTATACGGATAGAGGGGGGAGAGATCACACTGATTGTGCTTCCCCTTCGAATTGACCTGGCTGAGGGACTCAGGGCTTAGAGCTCAAGGGCCCCCACCCTGCTGGTCCCTGCAAAGTTATTTTTTAAACTTTTTCCATAAGGCGGCATGGCCATGCCTCCCACAATTAGGCCACGCCCTGAATGTTTTACACCGGGACCGCAGTGCAGACTTCTTAGCAGTGGCACTGTGTGTGGGCTGAGGCTGCATACTACGCGCAGTCTCTCTGGGGAAGAAGAGGGAGAGGGAGCCGCGCCGCGTGCTGCCTGAGCCGCTATCTGTCATACAGTTTGACAGGCGCAGCGGCAGCCGGCAGCGGCAGCCGACAGCAGCAGGGATGCACAGCAGAGAGAGCGCCTCTTCAGCTTGGCGTCTGCCTGCTTTGCATATCCTTGCTGAGTGAGTAGCGCTAGCTCTGATTAGGGTCACCACCTTTTCATTTTCAGAATTATGGAGAGGTGGTGTGACAGGAGGGTGGGACAAGGGTAGTGGTAAAAAACGCAGTACAGGACAATTACAACCCTTTTATGTCTCAGATATCAAGCCCCCATGTGCCCCTTTATACACCATTCCAGTTCACGTGCGCCTTTAGAGGCCATCGGAGCCACCTCACGCCCCTTGTATGCCATCAAACCCCCTCCACATGGCCACCTATTTCCCATTCCATTTATTTAAAAAAAATACATTAAATGAATCAGGCCTATCCAGCACATAAAAAAATACATTTATTGAAAAAATAAATGAATAACGGTTTAGGTACAATTGGAGAGCATGTATGGCTCATTCACTCTCATTCATTCCTTACAAATGTCCTCAACACAGGAGGATCCAAATGTTCTCCAGAACTTATCAAGGGCGTGGAATAAAATTGAATTACAAATGGTATTATTTCGAGAAGATGAATATAGGGGGTCATTCTGACCTGATCGCTCGCTGCAGTTTATTGCAACGCAGCGATCAGGTCAGAACTGCGGCACCGGTGCATGGCTGACAGCAGATGGCTGTCATTGCCTAGCGATCGCCTCTGCCTGTTTGACAGGCAGAGGTGGTCGCTGGGCGGGAGGGGGCGGCAGGGCAGCGTTTGGCCGCCGTTTTGTGGGCGCGGTCCGGCCAATGCAGGTGTGGACAGACCGTGCGGGGGCAGGCCGCAGCGGCTGCGTGACGTCACACGCAGCCGCTGCGACCCAGGGGCAGCAACGAGTAACTCCTGGCCAGCCGCAGGAGCTGCACTTGCTGGGAGTTACTCTTCAAGTACAAAAGCATTGCCTCTGTGCGATGCTTTTGTACTTGTGCGGGGGGGGGGGAGGGGTCCTGACATGCGGGGCGGACCCCGCATGTCAGTGTAAGTGATCGTAGCGGTGTTAAATTTAGCACAGCTACGATCAGGTCGGAATGACCCCCATGGTGTTTTTGTTAAAATGAGATGAGAGTCCGATAATCACGCTGGGGGAAAGAAACTGTCTGCAGAGTGGGCATGATTTAACCTTGGCTTGATGGTTTCTTTACTGGCTAGAGCCACAGCCTTATTGGCAGGACGGAAAGGGGGCATGTTTCAGTAAGCGGCGGTAATGCCACCTTTGTTTCTGGGGCGTTACAAAGCCAGCAACTGCTTTGTTGGACAAAGCTTCACTGGCCCTTACAACTGGACATTCTGACACAGGGAATATTCATGGGTACATGTACGCAGGTATAGAATTCACACCTGTTTACATGTAACCACAGATAGCGGATTTGTTGTGACAATTATATGTTGGTAATTCTCAATTTTCAGAAGATAGGTGAATACGTCTTTATTGTCCCATTGGCAGCAAGGTGTGTTGCACATGTGGCCTCGATGGTGATCCGATGCTGCATCATTGGATGCAGGCAGCGGATCAGAGAAGCTGACAGTCAGCGTCACAGATCCTCTGCTACTGAAGACACAGCACTGATCACTCCTGTATTCACTACTGAATCAGGCCTTCTGTCTCTCAGTACTGATTATTGACTGCACTGCAGCCAGGAAAAAAGTAGCACTGAGCAGACTGCTGTGCACATTGGAAGGATCAGCAGATGAGGCGAGGCCAGCCAATTAAGCCTGGGCAGTGCTTGAAAAGTAAAAAAGATGTTTGATTTCCGAAAATGGCCCGTCTGCACATATCTCCCGATTACTGGACAGTCCGGAGTAATCCCAGATTACCAACCCTAGTGTCCATGTTTTCTCCCTACCCAGGGTGGCCTAGAGAGGGGATCAGGTACTGCTTATGCAGGCCTAGGCTTGTCTGCATACCTTGCACCATTCGTGGAGGGGGATGCTCTGTACACATCCGAAAAGGGACCCCTGTGTTTTGTCACACCTCTTGAGCTGTCTGGCTGTATCCAGTCAGTCTCCCTAATGTTTTTCCATTCATCCAGAGAGATGTAGGCGACGGTGAGGCTTCCTATGCCTCCACCGACAGACTGCTGTTACTTTTCTGACTTATTGCTTGATATTTTTTTATAGCTTTAAAACATGTTTAAAGCGCCAGCTGTTGACAATGGTGTGTGCAGGTGTTGATATTGCAGAGTTATATAGGCACACACCAGCAGATTATTTAAACTGTGAACAGCTCAGTTACTTAACCAGTGGTGTTAATTTATTGAAAGACAGCATGTACAGCCGTACTCACTGTTACATGTATTCTAATAATGGAGAAGAGCTTGAGCAGAGTGGGGTTTTATATAGCACATCAGCCTGTGCGTGTATACTGCCATCAGGTAGAAGTGCAGGTCTACTGGAACAGCTTCATATGCAGGTATTAACCAGGTCTCTCATAAGAGCTAAACAGGAGACTGTTGTCTCTCACCATGTCACTCTACACAGTGTTAAGATGGCTTCTGCACATGTTCAGTAGAGATCTCAGTGGCCATCTTGGGATAGGGCATGAAACCTCTCTGGAGATCATTATGACTGGAGTCAGTGCAGTAGTGCACTCATCTCTCAACAGTTGTCTATTTATTCAAGTAAATGTTTTGTTTTAATGTGTTACTGCACTTAAGGGTATGGGGGGTAATTCAGAGTTGATTGCAGCAGCAAATTTGTTAGCATTTGGGCAAAACCATGTGCACTGCAGGTGGGGCAGATATAACATTTGCAGAGAGAGTTAGATTTGGGTGGGTTATTTTGTTTCTGTGCAGGGTAAATACTGACTGCTTTATTTTTACACTGCAATTTAGATTTCAGTTTGAACACACCCCACCCAAATCTAACTCTCTCTGCACATGTTATATCTGCCCCCCCCCCCTGCAGTGCACATGGTTTTGCCCAACTGCTATCAAATTTGCTGCTGCGATCAACTCTGAATTAAGCCCATAGGGGGTCATTCCGAGATGATTGTAGCGTGCTAAATTTAGCACAGCTACGATCGTAAACTTAGACATGCGGGGGGACGCCCAGCACAAGGCTAGTCCGCCCCGCATGTCAGTGCCGCCGCCCCCCCCCCCCCCCCCCGCACAACTACAAAAGCATCGCACAGCGCAGCTCCTTGGCCGGGAGTTGTGTGTCGCTGCCCGCAGCAGCTGCGTGAGATGTCACGCAGCTGCCGCGCCATGCCCCCCCCAACGGTCCAGCCACGCCTGCGTTGGCCGGACCGCGCCTACTAAACGGCTGCTTAACACTGCCGTTCAGCCCCCTCCTGCCCAGCGACTGCCTCTGTCTCAGAGGCGATCGCTGGGTACCGACGACTGCCATGCGCCGGCGCACTACGGCTCCGGCGCATGCGCAGTTCCGACCCAATTGTTGCGCTGCGACAAACTGCAGCAAGCGATCGAGTCGGAATGACCCCTATTGTGCATACGTTTTGAAGGCTAGAACGCATGTTACAGTGCAGCTCCCCAAAGTTAACAGGTTGCCTATCAGTGGTGTAACTGTACAAGATATAAACAGCTACTATAATATATGGCAATATTCTAAGAGAATCTGTTTCTATTCCTATGAGACTTTACTTTGCTCAGTAAACACAGATACCACATCTTTTTGATAATCTTTCTTTGAGGTTTTAATACATACATGGATTTCATTTGCATAACAACCAGTGTGACATTTACAGAGTATCTGGTGGCATATGGTGAGACTGACATGAATTTAATCTCAGACATCGCAAATACACAATAAATGATGTTCTCTCACCGTGTTCATCAAGTGGATCAGGAACAAAAAATATTAATATTTTAATCAGTTTGTCTCATACCGTGGGAGACAACAAGCAGATAATTGTGTGCTGTTAGGCAGCCATGTTCAGCATAACTCTGTATCTAATTTTGGATTAACGATAACAATATAACAACTTTGACATTATACATAACAACAGGGCCGGTGCTAGTGTGTTTGGCGCCTCCCTGCAAACTACACATTTGTGTCCTCTCTTTAATACTTAATAAAAGGAAAGCACGCACCGAAGGCACGAGTGGTCTCACAAGGAAGGGGTGCGTCCACACAATTGTACCCCCAATTCACATTACTGATTTATATTATACCACATAGTAGTGTCCCTTAGTCACTTTCCGACCCACAGTAGTGCCCCTTATTCAGGGTTTAAAGTGAACCAGGAGAGTTGGCGGATATACATATTTGTGCCCTAACCCCCATACTGTCTAAAGGAACAGTGCGCACTGAAGGCGTGCGCTGAAAAAAAGGGATCACTAGGAAGGGGCATGGCCTCACAATAGTAACCCCAATTCAAATTACACCACACAGTAGCACAATATTATTGTCATTATACTACATGTAGTGCCCCTGTACATATTATGTCACACTGTACTGCCCCATATTCACATTATGCTACACCATAGTGCCCCATATACATAATTCCCATGATAGCAGTGCTTCCTATACACATAATAATGCCCACAGTAACAGTGCCTCTTATACACATAATAATGTCCACGGTATCAGTGCCGTTTATACACACAATAATGCCCACAGTAGCAGTGCCTCTTATACACATAATAATGCCCACGGTATCAGTGCCGCTTATACACACAATAATGCCCAAAGTAGCAGTGCCTCTTATATACACAATAATGCCCACAGTATCAGTGCCACTTATACACGCAATAATGTCCACCGCATCTGTGCCACTTATACACATGCCCACAGTATCAGTGCCACTCATACATATAATACTTGCCCCACACCGTGTGTGTGTAATATGTATATATATATATATATATATATATATATATATATATATATATATATATATAGAGGATTGACAACTATTGTTTGGCCCGTAATTTGAGACTTAAAGAAAAATTTGGGGGGAACACACGTGATATGGCCAATTCTCGGTTCAAAAAGAAAAGCACCTCTGATCCACCGTCTAATAACATTAATATAAATACTTTTTCGCGTATGATAGATCAATCGGTGAAAGATTCCATGAAAAACACCATTAAAGGTAGGCCTAATCTCAGCAAAGCAGAGAATATTACTTTGAAACAATTAAAAGAAAACCCATTGATCACTATACGTCCAGCAGATAAGGGTGGGGCGGTTGTGCTTCAAGATACAGTTGCATATAACAATGAGATTTTACGTCAACTTGATGACAACCGCACTTACAGAATACTCGATACTGACCCTACGTCAATATTTAAAAAGAAATTAGACATGACGGTAGATGTTGCTTTGAGTATGGGTATCATTACTGAAACTGTGTCATCTTTTTTGCATACAGATTTTCCCATATGCCCTATTTTATACATGCTACCCAAAGTACATAAGTGTTTAGATACTCCCCCGGGTAGACCAATCATTTCTGCCCGGGGATCATTATTCCAACAAATAAAAAGTTACATCAAGGATGCTAATGATTTCATAAGTGAGCTAAAGTCTGTTGCAGTTGATACTAAAGATGTCTTATTGGTTACGATGGATGTGTCTTCATTGTACACGGTCATAACCCATCAAGCGGGTATGGCCGAGGTTAAAAGAGCACTGTTAAACAATCACCATCAGCATCCACCCATTGGATTTC
Source organism: Pseudophryne corroboree (assembly GCF_028390025.1). NCBI lineage: Eukaryota > Metazoa > Chordata > Amphibia > Anura > Myobatrachidae > Pseudophryne > Pseudophryne corroboree. The sequence continues at coordinate 733,691,365 of NC_086449.1, forward strand.
TGCTTGACTTACTTGAGATGACACTAATGTGTAATTATTTTAAATTCGGTGACCGATACTACCTCCAGACATCCGGGACTGCGATGGGGAGTAATATGAACAACAACATATACTCCCAGTGTTTGGGGGTAGTATCGGTTATTACAGACGGTATATAGATGATATATTCCTATTGTGGTCTGGAGATAGAGCTGTTTTAGAGAGTATGGTAATGCATCTTAACCAATTAGACACACCAATTTGTTTCACGATGGATTGTGATCCTAGGAGTATTAATTTTCTGGACGTAACTGTGTTCGCCATCGACAGGGGTTATGGATTTAAGTTATATAGGAAGACCACCGATCGGAACACATTGTTACACTACAGCAGCTACCATCCAAAACCACTAAAGGAAAGTTTACCTATTTCCCAGTTCATTAGAGTTATGAGGAACAATTCAGATTCTCAGATTATGAATGATCAATTGCTAGAAATGCAGCATCAGTTCCTCGACAGTGGATACCACCCTGATGTGGTTGAACGATGTTTACTTTACACAAAGCAGAAGATCGCTATAAATGTGGCAAAAAGAATTCAAGTAAAGCTGGGAGCGCGTTTGTGTTCCTTACTACCTATGATACTAGTAGTTTTGCTACAAGGTCTGCAATTAAGAAGAATTTGGGGGATCGTAGCAATAGACAATGCTCTTAAAGATGCTCTTCCCAAGCAACCTTTGATAGCGTACAGATGGGGACCAAATTTACGGAATATGCTTATGCATCTGGACCAATCCATGGGTAAGGAGATGGAAGGCTGGCTACCTACAAAGAAGCTGGGATGCTATAAGTGCCCAAACTGCACAACATGCAGAGGTATGCTCACTGGCAACTCTTTCCCACACCCACATGATGGTAGACGGATATCAATACAACATCGATTGATGTGTACGTCAGATTATGTTATTTATAAACTGATATGTCCCTTCTCACTAGTCTATGTGGGTAAGACTATAAGATCTTTCCGGGAACAGATCTCCAATCATCGCTCCAACATTAGATTGGCATTAAAAACTGGAGGGTCTGACAAGCCGGTTGCACGACATTTTGTGCAACATAAGCATCAATTGACAGCTTTACGTTATATGGTAATAGATAGAATACCACCATTATCTAGAGGTGGTGATCGAGCGAAGATCTTGCTACGCCGTGAAGCATATTGGATCCACAGGTTGGAGACTGTATGCCCTAAGGGCTTGAATGACTCAGTACATTTAAGTATTTTTCTGTGATATACGCACATAGGTATTTTTCATGAAATTTGGTACCTGACATTGGTGGGTGCATTGTGTATTTTTTATTTTTTATTTTTCTATTACTGCTGGGTTCTGATGTGTCCCGATCGGTGATTACTTTCCTTATACACTATCCATAGTGATGTTTATATGTACATTATGGAGATGTTTATATATGTGTACGTATATGCATGGTCTGTGATGAATTCTTTAACTGTTTTTACCCATATGTGATAGATCCTTTCATATCTTTATATATATAGATAGATAGATAGATAGATAGATAGATAGATAGATAGATAGATAGATAGATAGATAGAAGTTAAGGTGTTTATAAAATATGGACGACTATATATTTGTCCATGCAGATAGATGATACTGTTTATGGGAGTAGTGGTCGCCTAGCAACGGAACGCTGATGCGCAGTTCTCACATCCGTGATCTATGACAATGTATTACACTACTGGAGGATCGAACCATGTGTCCTGCACTGCTTTTGTCACTTCCTCTTCCGCCAGTGTGCGGGTCACCAGCGGCGGCTGGCGGCGGCGGGAACAAACTCAGCTGACAGATGTAAGTAAATAAACGGGATGGATGAGGTGACACGATCCCGTTGATAATATGAAGGGGTCCATCTATGTTATATGTATGTATGTATGTGTTGTGGTCGTGATTTGTTAAGTGTGGTTTGTACCGGGATTTATATGTCACACTGTGATTGATATTTTGGCTATATATGGGTGAACTGTGTTTGTATCATTTGAACCTTGACAAAGGTCCAATAAGGACCGAAACGTCGGTGGAATGATTATATTTATGCCACATTAAAACCTTCGCCTACTGCATGATTCGTCTGGTGAGTGCACTCCTTACAAGATATATATATATATATATATATATATATAAATATATATATATATAGTTAAGTTCGCTTAAATTACAAGGAAAAGCAATACATACGCACACTGTGGTTTGAGCCGCTGCGGCCGCTAATCATATAATATAACCACTAAATTGTGTATATATGTTGCGTATACACGCCGACACGTTATGCACACTGTATAGCGACACGTGTGGCTGAATACACTTTAAAATGGAATGCGACACCAGTAGTTAAATGTAATGTTGTGGTCCAACGCATCAACAATATTTACTTAAAATGTATATATATTATACAGGTAAAAGATACAACAATATACAGAGAAGTGCTACAACCAATAATACATACGTTTGATCGTGAGCGCTCCTGGATCCCTCGGAATGAGGGCCCATGTGCACTGCAGGGGAGGCAGATTTAACATGTGCAGAGAGAGTTAGATTTGGGTGTGGTGTGTTCAATCTGCAATCTAATTTGCAGTGTAAAAATAAAGCAGCCAGTATTTACCCTACACAGAAACACTATAACCCACCCAAATCTAACTCTTTCTGCAAATGTTATATTATTATTATTATTATTATTACCCGTTATTTATATAGCGCACACATATTCTGCAGCGCTTTACAGAGGATATTTGCCCATTCACATCAGTCCCTGCCCCAGTGGAGCTTACAATCTATATTCCCTACCACATGTACACTCAAACACATTCATGCTAGGGTTAATTTTTATTGGGAGCCAATTAACCTACCAGTATATTTTTGGATTGTGGGAGGAAACCGGAGTACCCGGAGGAAACCCACGCAATCTGCCCCCCCTGCAGTGCACATGGTTTTGCCCAACTGCTAAAAAATTTCCTGCTGCGATCAACTTGGAATTACCCCCCATGTGCACTGCAGGGCAAAACCATGTGCACTAAATAAAGCAGCCAGTATTTACCCTGCACAGAAACAAAATAACCCACCCAAATCTAACTCTCTGCACATGTTATATCTGCCTCCCCTGCAGTGCACATGGTTTTGCCCAACTGCTAACAAACTTCCTGCTGTGATCAACTCAGAATTACCCCCTATATGTTATTTTATTTTATAAGCGCTCCTTGTTTGAGTCTATACAAACATTAAGCTATTTCTTGTAGGCCTGTAGCTCCCTACCTGTATACCTGAAGGTGTCGTCATACATCTCAGTGATATTATCCATCAAGTTTGCTAGCGCATGGATATACCTATAATTTATGATTCCTCTGGCGGTATGGGTGATGTCTAATGCAAGAAGAATCTGAATCCCAGTGGATTCGTGAATCAAATTAGAGGCCGTTGGCTCTCCCCTGTCTATGAGGTGTCTTATAAATGTGTTTGTAGTGGGTGTGAGTATAAGGAGGCAGAGCTCTGCGGTGAATGTCTTTAATTTTGTCATGTGCAAGGGTCATGATTTCTGGTAGTACTCTGCCTATGTAGCATAACCCTTCAGAGCTCGGAGTAAGCCACTTGTACGCCTTTCTTCCACATATGAAATAAGCGTCATCTGGGAGAACATAGGGGACAAAATGCATTAATATCATGTCACAGATAATTCTTACAAAGAAACCTGTCCCCAGTTTTTCCAACTGCTTGACACAAGTATCTGGCTGGATGATGTGCGCACAATGGGGGTCATTCCGAGTTGTTCGCTCGTTGCCGATTTTTGCTATATTGCGATTAGTCGCTTACTGCGCATGCGCAAGGTTCGCAGAGCGCATGTGCTTAGTTATTTTACACAAAAGTATTTTACTCACGGCATAACGAGGTTTTTTCATCGTTGAAGTGATCGGAGTGTGATTGACAGGAAGTGGGTGTTTCTGGGCGGAAACTTGCCGTTTTCTGGGCGTGTGCGAAAAAACGCTGGCGTTTCTGGGAAAAACGCGGGAGTGTCTGAAGAAACAGGGGAGTGTCTGGGCGAACACTGGGTGTGTTTGTGACGTCAAACCAGGAACGAAACTGACTGAACTGATCGCAATGGCTGAGTAAGTCTGGAGCTACTCAGAAACTGCTAAGAAATTTCTATTCGCAATTCTGCTAGTCTTTCGTTCGCAATTCTGCTAAGCTAAGATACACTCCCAGAGGGCGGCGGCTTAGCGTGTGCAATGCTGCTAAAAGCAGCTAGCGAGCGAACAACTCGGAATGAGGGCCCATGTGCACTGCAGGGGAGGCAGATTTAACATGTGCAGAGAGAGTTAGATTTGGGTGTGGTGTGTTCAATCTGCAATCTAATTTGCAGTGTAAAAATAAAGCAGCCAGTATTTACCCTACACAGAAACACTATAACCCACCCAAATCTAACTCTTTCTGCAAATGTTATATTATTATTATTATTATTACCCGTTATTTATATAGCGCACACATATTCCGCAGCGCTTTACAGAGGATATTTGCCCATTCACATCAGTCCCTGCCCCAGTGGAGCTTACAATCTATATTCCCTACCACATGTACACTCAAACACATTCATGCTAGGGTTAATTTTTTTGTTGGGAGCCAATTAACCTACCAGTATATTTTTGGATTGTGGGAGGAAACCGGAGTACCAGGAGGAAACCCACGCAATCTGCCCCCCCCCCCCCCCCCCCTGCAGTGCACATGGTTTTGCCCAACTGCTAAAAAATTTCCTGCTGCGATCAACTTGGAATTACCCCCCATGTGCACTGCAGGGCAAAACCATGTGCACTAAATAAAGCAGCCAGTATTTACCCTGCACAGAAACAAAATAACCCACCCAAATCTAACTCTCTGCACATGTTATATCTGCCTCCCCTGCAGTGCACATGGTTTTGCCCAACTGCTAACAAACTTCCTGCTGTGATCAACTCAGAATTACCCCCTATATGTTATTTTATAAGCGCTCCTTGTTTGAGTCTATACAAACATTACGCTATTTCTTGTAGGCCTGTAGCTCCCTACCTGTATACCTGAAGGTGTCGTCATACATCTCAGTGATATTATCCATCAAGTTTGCTAGCGCATGGATATACCTATAATTTATGATTCCTCTGGCGGTATGGGTGATGTCTAATGCAAGAAGAATCTGAATCCCAGTGGATTCGTGAATCAAATTAGAGGCCGCTGGCTCTCCCCTGTCTATGAGGTGTCTTATAAATGTGTTTGTAGTGGGTGTGAGTATAAGGAGGCAGAGCTCTGCGGTGAATGTCTTTAATTTTGTCATGTGCAAGGGTCATGATTTCTGGTAGTACTCTGCCTATGTAGCATAACCCTTCAGAGCTCGGAGTAAGCCACTTGTACGCCTTTCTTCCACATATGAAATAAGCGTCATCTGGGAGAACATAGGGGACAAAATGCATTAATATCATGTCACAGATAATTCTTACAAAGAAACCTGTCCCCAGTTTTTCCATCTGCTTGACACAAGTATCTGGCTGGATGATGTGCGCACAATGGGGGTCATTCCGAGTTGTTCGCTCGTTGACGATTTTCTCTATACTGCGATTAGTCGCTTACTGCGCATGCGCATGGTTCGCAGAGCGCATGCGCTTAGTTATTTTACTCAAAAGTTAGGTATTTTACTCACGGCATAACAAGGATTTTTCTTCGTTCTGGTGATCGGAGTGTGATTGACAGGAAGTGGGTGTTTCTGGGCGAAAGCTGGCCGTTTTCTGGGCGTGTGCGAAAAAACGCTGCCGTTTCTGGGAAAAACGCGGGAGTGGCTGGAGAAACGGGGGAGTGTCTGGGCGAACGCTGGGTGTGTTTGTGACTTCAAACCAGGAACGAAACTGACTGAACTGATCGCAGTGGCTAAGTAAGTCTCAAGCTACTCAGAAACTGCAAAGAAAATTATTTTCGCAATTCTGCGAATCTTTCGTTCGCAATTCTGCTAAGCTAAGATACACTCCCAGAGGGCGGCGGCTTAGCGTGTGCAATGCTGCTAAAAGCAGCTAGCGAGCGAACAACTCGGAATGAGGGCCAATACTTGTATTGGAAGTACCTCCCACTTGTGGCTATCCCACGTACTAGTTCAGAGATGATGGGTTCTTTGTCAGCTCTGTGTGAGAAGGTCATTGTCTGATTGTTCCAAGTTACTTCCCAATTTCCTGGTTTCCGGAAATTGGTTATGTTGAAGCACATTAGGGATTTGTCTACGTGGTACTGGTGGAGCTTTAGGCTAGGGGGTCTAGATATATTGTATTTTCTGTCCACTGGTCTCCCCCATGCAATTCGAGTACCTCATTTACTGTTAATGGGTATGACACTAACCCCGATTTACTCTGTCCTTGAGGCACTTGTGAGCACACCCACCATTCTGTTTGGTTTAAGACCGTATCCACTAATGAGTGATAGTCACTCAAAGGATGTCCGTTAATATCGATATTATTGTTTGACTGACATCACTGGATGTACTCATCTTCAACTATGGGGTCACAGTACTTACATATGCAGTATTCATCAGACAACAACCCCTCACATTGTATCTGAACTCCGTGACTACCAGATCTTTTACTTATACTAGCTTTGACCAAAGTGATGGACTGATCCTGGGATCCAACAAATTCATCTCCTTCATCAGAACCCATTCCAGATCCTTGCTCAACTTCTCAGGGGCCCTTGCAAAAACACATTGTCCTGATCAAAAATAGAGTCACAATCAATATCCAGAATAGGGATAACACAGTCTTTTGATGCAGATCCATTTCGAGGAGAGGAAGGGAAGATAATTTTTTTTTTTAGGAGGGGGGTGTTGGAGAGGGAAAAAAATAAGATAACAGTCCTTGATTTTGTTTTTTCACCACGCTCAGGTACAGTTCGACAGTTCTGCCTTTCAGCTTTCTCGGAACAGATTCTCCAGTCATATCAAGTTTTCTTCACCTTTCTCTTTCTCACGAGTTTTCTCCGGGCTAGCGACCTTCTTGCAGTGGGATGAGTGGACCCAAGTCTCTCTTTCGGCAACCTTCAGTGATATTGTGCTGGTCAACAAAACTTGATACAGTCCTTCCCACCTGTCTATTAGGCAACCTGAGCGTAGAAAATTTTGAATCATCACATAGTCCCCAGGTTCAATTTCATGACAATTACTGTTTGGTAGGTCAGGAATCACCAATTTCAAATTCCTTTGCTGATTTCTTAATTGCTGGCTCATCCTAACCAAGTATTGCACAGTCATCTCATTATTGCATTTCAGATCATCCTGGGGATCTATCATTACGTGGGGCTGTCGTCCAAAAAGAATTTCAAAGGGTGATAGGTTAAGCCGTGACCTGGGAGTGCTTCTGATGCTGTACAACACTAGTGGCGGCGCCTCCGGCCACAACAGTCCAGTTTCAGCCATCACTTTGCTCAGCTTGTTTTTAATAGTGCTGTTCATTCTCTCCACCTTCGCACTGGCCTGTGGTCGGTAGGGAGTATGAAGTTTGCTATTAATACCCATAAGTTTGCACATAACTTGAAAGACTTCACCTGTAAAATGGGTACCCCTATCACTCTCAATTATCTTAGGGATACCATACCTACACACAAATTCCTGCACAATTTTCATTGCAGTAAACACAGCGGTATTTTTGGCATCCGGAAATGCCTCTATATGCCGCTTTTTGCCGCTATAAATGTGGCAAAAAGAATTCAAGTAAAGCTGGGAGCGCGTTTGTGTTCCTTACTACCTATGATACTAGTAGTTTTGCTACAAGGTCTGCAATTAAGAAGAATTTGGGGGATCGTAGCAATAGACAATGCTCTTAAAGATGCTCTTCCCAAGCAACCTTTGATAGCGTACAGATGGGGACCAAATTTACGGAATATGCTTATGCGTCTGGACCAATCCATGGGTAAGGAGATGGAAGGCTGGCTACCTACAAAGAAGCTGGGATGCTATAAGTGCCCAAACTGCACAACATGCAGAGGTATGCTCACTGGCAACTCTGTCCCACACCCACATGATGTTAGACGGATATCAATACAACATCGATTGATGTGTACGTCAGATTATGTTATTTATAAACTGATATGTCCCTTCTCACTAGTCTATGTGGGTAAGACTATAAGATCTTTCCGGGAACAGATCTCCAATCATCGCTCCAACATTAGATTGGCATTAAAAACTGGAGGGTCTGACAAGCCGGTTGCACGACATTTTGTGCAACATAAGCATCAATTGACAGCTTTACGTTATATGGTAATAGATAGAATACCACCATTATCTAGAGGTGGTGATCGAGCGAAGATCTTGCTACGCCGTGAAGCATATTGGATCCACAGGTTGGAGACTGTATGCCCTAAGGGCTTGAATGACTCAGTACATTTAAGTATTTTTCTGTGATATACGCACATAGGTATTTTTCATGAAATTTGGTACCTGACATTGGTGGGTGCATTGTGTATTTTTTATTTTTCTATTACTGCTGGGTTCTGATGTGTCCCGATCGGTGATTACTTTCCTTATACACTATCCATAGTGATGTTTATATGTACATTATGGAGATGTTTATATATGTGTACGTATATGCATGGTCTGTGATGAATTCTTTAACTGTTTTTACCCATATGTGATAGACCCTTTCATATCTTTATATATAGATAGATAGATAGATAGATAGATAGATAGATAGATAGATAGAAGTTAAGGTGTTTATAAAATATGGACGACTATATATTTGTCCATGCAGATAGATGATACTGTTTATGGGAGTAGTGGTCGCCTAGCAACGGAACGCTGATGCGCAGTTCTCACATCCGTGATCTATGACAATGTATTACACTACTGGAGGATCGAACCATGTGTCCTGCACTGCTTTTGTCACTTCCTCTTCCGCCAGTGTGCGGGTCACCCGCGGCGGCTGGCGGCGGCGGGAACAAACTCAGCTGACAGATGTAAGTAAATAAACGGGATGGATGAGGTGACACGATCTCGTTGATAATATGAAGGGGTCCATCTATGTTATATGTATGTATGTGTTGTGGTCGTGATTTGTTAAGTGTGGTTTGTACCGGGTTTTATATGTCACACTGTGATTGATATTTTGGCTATATATGGGTGAACTGTGTTTGTATCATTTGAACCTTGACAAAGGTCCAATAAGGACCGAAACGTCGGTGGAATGATTATTTCTCTATCGTCCTAAGTGGATGCTGGGGTTCCTGAAAGGACCATGGGGAATAGCGGCTCCGCAGGAGACAGGGCACAAAAAGTAAAGCTTTTACAGGTCAGGTGGTGTGCACTGGCTCCTCCCCCTATGACCCTCCTCCAGACTCCAGTTAGATTTTTGTGCCCGGCCGAGAAGGGTGCAATTCTAGGTGGCTCTCATAAAGAGCTGCTTAGAGAAGTTTAGCTTAGGTTTTTTATTTTACAGTGATTCCTGCTGGCAACAGGATCACTGCAACGAGGGACAGAGGGGAGAAGAAGTGAACTCACCTGCGTGCAGGATGGATTGGCTTCTTGGCTACTGGACATGAAGCTCCAGAGGGACGATCACAGGTACAGCCTGGATGGTCACCGGAGCCTCGCCGCCGGCCCCCTCGCAGATGCTGAAGCAAGAAGAGGTCCAGAATCGGCGGCTGAAGACTCCTGCAGTCTTCTAAAGGTAGCGCACAGCACTGCAGCTGTGCGCCATTTTCCTCTCAGCACACTTCACACGGCAGTCACTGAGGGTGCAGGGCGCTGGGGGGGGGCGCCCTGGGAGGCAAATGTAAACCTATATAAGGCTAAAAATACCTCACATATAGCCCCCAGAGGCTATATGGAGATATTTAACCCCTGCCTAAATACAATAAATAGCGGGAGACGAGCCCGCCGAAAAAGGGGCGGGGCCTATCTCCTCAGCACACAGCGCCATTTTCTCTCACAGAAAGGCTGGAGAGAAGGCTCCCAGGCTCTCCCCTGCACTGCACTACAGAAACAGGGTTTAAACAGAGAGGGGGGGCACTAAATTGGCGATATAAATATATTAAAGATGCTATAAGGGAGAAACACTTATATAAGGTTGTCCCTATGTAATTATAGCGTTTTTTTTGGTGTGTGCTGGCAAACTCTCCCTCTGTCTCTCCAAAGGGCTAGTGGGGTCCTGTCCTCTGTCAGAGCATTCCCGGTGTGTGTGCTGTGTGTCGGTACGTGTGTGTCGACATGTATGAGGACGATGTTGGAGGAGGCGGAGCAATTGCCTATGATGGTGATGTCACTCTCTAGGGAGTCGACACCGGTATGGATGGCTTATTTAGGGAATTACGTGAGAATGTCAACACGCTGCAAGGTCGGTTGACGACATGAGACGGCCGACAAACAATTAGTACCGGTCCAGGCGTCTCAGAAACACCGTCAGGGGTTTTTTAATAACGCCCATTTACCTCAGTCGGTCGACACAGACACAGACACCGACACTGAATCCAGTGTCGACGGTGAATAAACAAACGTATTCCTTATTAGGGCCACATGTTAAGGGCAATGAAGGAGGTGTTACATATTTCTGATACTACAAGTACCACAAAAAAGGGTATTATGTGGGAGTGAAAAAACTACCTGTAGTTTTTCCTGAATCAGATAAAATTAAATAAAGTGTGTGATGATGCGTGGGTTTACCCCGATAGCAAATATTGGCGTTATACCCTTTCCCGCCAGAAGTTAGGGCGCGTTGGGAATGAATAAGGCGCTCACACGCTTATCAAGTGGCGTTACCGTCTCCAGATACGGCCGCCCTCAAGGAGCCAGCTGATAGGCAGCTGGAAAAATATCCTAAAAAGTATATACACACATAAGGTGGTTATACTGCGACCAGCGATCGCCATCAGCCTGGAGATGCAGTGCTGGGTTGGCTTGGTCGGTTTCCCTGACTGAAAATATTTGATTGATATAGAGCATTTAATAGGATGCATTATATATTTATGTATGCGAGATGCACAGAGGGATATGTGCACTCTGGCATCAAAATAAGTGCGTGATCCATATCTCCCAGAAGATGTCATGGACACGACAGTGGTCAGGTGATACATATCCCATACGACACATGGAAGTATGGCCGTATAAAGGGAAAGAGTTATTTGGGGTCGGTCCAACGGACCTGGGGGTCTCGGCAACAGCTGGAAATCCAACCTTTTTACCCCAAGTTACATCTCAGCAGAAACAGACACCGTCTTTTCAGCCTCAATCCTTCCGTTCCCATGAGGGCAAGCGGGCAAAAGGCCAGTCATATCTGCCCAGACATAGAGGAAAGGGAAGTAGACTGCAGCAGACAGCTCCTTCCCAGGAAAGGAAGCCTTCCACCGCGTCTGCCAAGTCCTCAGCATGACGCTGGGGCCGTGTAAGCGGACTCAGGTTAGGTGGGGGTGTAGTCTCAAGAGTCTCAACGCGCAGTGGGATCACTCGCAAGTTGACCCCTGGATCGTACTAGTATTATCCCAGGGGTACAGATTGGAGAGTCGAGACATCTTTTCCTCGCAGGTTCCTGAAGTCTGCGTTACCAACGGCTCCCTCCAACAGGGAGGCAGTATTGGGAAAAATTCACAAGCTGTATTTCCAGCAGGTGATAATCAAAGTACCCCTCCTACAACAAGGAAAAGGGTATTAGTCTTCCACACTATATGGTGGTACTGAAGCCAGACGGCTTGGTGAGACATAGTCTAAATCTGAAATCTTTGAACACTTACATAAAGGTTCAAATCAAGATGGAGTCACTCAGAGCAGTGATAGCGAACCGGAAAGAAGGGGACTATATGGTGTCCCTGGACATCAAGGATTACCTCCATGTCCAAATTTGCCCTTCTCAACAAGGGTACATCGGGTTCGTGATACAGAACTGTCAATATCAGTTTCAAAAGTTGCCGTTGAATTATCCACGGCACCCCGGGCCTTTACCAAGGTAATGGCCGAAAAGATGACTCTCTTCAAAGAAAAGGGCATCTTAATTATCCCTTACTTGGACGATATCCTGAAAGGGGCAAGTTCCAGAGAACAGTTGGAGGTCGGAAAAGAACTATCTAAAGTAGTTCTACGATAGCACGAGTGGATTCTAAATATTCCAAAAATCGCAGCTGTTTTTTCCGATGATACGTCTGCTGTTCCCAGGAATGATTCTGGGCATAGTCCAGAAAAAGGTATTTCTCCTGGAGGGGAAAGCCAGGGAGTTATCCGACCTAGTCAGAAACCTCCTAAAACCAGGCCAAGTATCAGTGCATTAATGCACAGGAGGCCTGGGAAAAATGGTGGCTTCTTACGAAGCGATTCCATTCGGCAGATCTCACGCAAAACATTTTCAGGGAGATTTGCTGGACGAATGGTCCGGATCGCATCTTCAGATGCATCAGCGGATAACCCTGTCTCCAAGGACAAGGGTATCTCTTCTGTGGTGGTTGCAGGAGGCTCATCTACTGGAGGGCCGCAGATTCGGCATACAGGATTGGATCCTGGTGACCACGGACGCCAGCCTGAGAGGCTGGGGAGCAGTCACACAGGGAAGAAACTTCCAGGGAGTGTGGACGAGCCTGGAAAAGTCTCTTCACATAAACATTCTGGAACTAAGAGCAATCTACAATGCTCTAAACCAGGCGGAACCTCTGCTTCAAGGAAGACCGGTGTTGATCCAGTCGGACAACATCACGGCAGTCGCCCATGTAAACAGACAGGGCGGCACAAGAAGCAGGAGTGCAATGGCAGAAGCTGCCAGGATCCTTCGCTGGGCGGAGAATCACGTGATAGCAGTATTCATCCCGGGCGTGGACAACTGGGAAGCAGACTTCCTCAGCAGACACGATCTTCACCCGGGAGAGTGGGGACTTCATTCAGAAGTTTTCCTCATGATAATAAACCGTTGGGAAAAACCAATGGTGGACATGATGGCGTCTCGCCTCAACAAAAAACTGGACAGGTATTGCGCCAGGTCAAGAGATCCGCAGGCAATAGCTGTGGATGCGCTGGTAACACCTTGGGTGTACCAGTCGGTATATGTGTTTCCTCCTCTGCCTCTCATACCAAAGGTATTGAGGATTATACGGCAAAGAGGAGTAAGAACGATACTAGTGGCTCCGGATTGGCCAAGAAGGACTTGGTACCCGGAACTTCAAGAGATGGTCACGGACGATCCGTGGCCTCTACCTCTGAGAAGGGACCTGCCTCAGCAGGGTCCTTGTCTTTTTCAAGACTTACCGCGGCTGCGTTGACGGCATGGCGGTTGAACGCCAGATTCTAAAAGAAAAAGGCATTCCTGAAGAAGTCATTCCTACCTTGATTAAGGCAAGGAAAGAAGTCACCGCAAAGCATTATCACCGCATTTGGCGGAAATATGTGGCATGGTGCGAGGGTCGGAATGCTCCGACGGAGGAATTTCAACTGGGTCGTTTCCTACATTTCCTGCAATCAGGATTGTCTATGGGTCTCAAATTGGGATCTATTAAGGTTCAAATTTCGGCCCTGTCTATATTCTTCCAAAAAGAATTGGCCTCAGTTCCTGAGGTCCAGACTTTTGTCAAAGGAGTACTGCATATACAGCCTCCTGTGGTGCCTCCGGTGGCACCGTGGGATCTAAATGTAGTTTTAGATTTCCTCAAATCCCATTGGTTTGAACCACTTAAGAAGGTGGATTTGAAATATCTCACATGGAAAGTGACTATGTTACTGGCCCTGGCTTCGGCCAGGAGAGTATCAGAACTGGCGGCTTTATCTTATAAAAGTCCTTATTTAATTTTCCATTCAGATAGGGCAGAGCTGCGGACGCGTCCGCATTTTCTCCCGAAGGTGGTGTCAGCGTTTCACCTGAACCAGCCTATTGTAGTGCCTGCGGCTACAAACGACTTGGAAGACTCCAAGTTGTTGGACGTTGTCAGAGCTTTAAAGATATACATTTCAAGGACGGCTGGAGTCAGAAAATCTGACTCGCTGTTTATACTGTATGCACCCAACAAGTTGGGTGCACCTGCTTCTAAGCAGTCGATTGCTCGTTGGATTTGTAACACGATTCAACTTGCACATTCTGTGGCAGGCCTACCACAGCCTAATTCTGTTAAGGCCCATTCCACAAGGAAGGTGGGCTCATCCTGGGCGGCTGCCCGAGGGGTCTCGGCATTACAATTCTGCCGAGCAGCTACGTGGTCAGGGGAGAACACGTTTGTAAAATTTTACAAATTTGATACCCTGGCAAAAGAGGACCTGGAGTTCTCTCATTCGGTGCTGCAGAGTCATCCGCACTCTCCCGCCCGTTTGGGAGCTTTGGTATAATCCCCATGGTCCTTTCAGGAACCCCAGCATCCACTTAGGACGATAGAGAAAATAAGAATTTACTTACCGATAATTCTATTTCTCGGAGTCCGTAGTGGATGCTGGGCGCCCATCCCAAGTGCGGATTATCTGCAAGACTTGTACATAGTTATTGTTAACTATTTCGGGTTATTTTGTTTAGGGAGCCATCTTTCAGAGGCTCCTCTGTTATCATACTGTTAACTGGGTTTAGATCACAAGTTGTACGGTGTGATTGGTGTGGCTGGTATGAGTCTTACCCGGGATTCAAAATCCTCCCTTATTGTGTACGCTCGTCCGGGCACAGTACCTAACTGGAGTCTGGAGGAGGGTCATAGGGGGAGGAGCCAGTGCACACCACCTGACCTGTAAAAGCTTTACTTTTTGTGCCCTGTCTCCTGCGGAGCCGCTATTCCCCATGGTCCTTTCAGGAACCCCAGCATCCACTACGGACTCCGAGAAATAGAATTATCGGTAAGTAAATTCTTATTATTTATGCCACATTAAAACCTTCGCCTACTGCATGATTCGTCTGGTGAGTGCACTCCTTACAAGATATATATATATATATATATATATATATAAATATATATATATAGTTAAGTTCGCTTAAATTACAAGGAAAAATAATACATACGCACACTGTGGTTTGAGCCGCTGCGGCCGCTAATCATATAATATAACCACTAAATTGTGTATATATGTTGCGTATACACCCTGACACGTTATGCACACTGTATAGCGACACGTGTGGCTGAATACACTTTAAAATGGAATGCGACACCAGTAGTTAAATGTAATGTTGTGGTCCAACGCATCAACAATATTTACTTAAAATGTATATATATTATACAGGTAAAAGATACAACAATATACAGAGAAGAGCTACAACCAATAATACATACGTTTGATCGTGAGCGCTCCTGGATCCAGGACTCAGTCAGTCTTAGCAAGATGACCTTCAGAGAATAGAGATTGAGACTGAGCCTGGTCAGGAGGCCTCTCTTTTATACAATATGTCCAAATACAGTACAATGGGAACTGTAAGCTCTTCTTTCATAGGTCAGAGGGCAAGTTATTTACAGTACATGAGGGGTCATGGGTTGGTTTGAATGAATGGGCGATGCTTGGTCCAGGTGTACTTGCAGGTGTTCACCACTGGGTTCTCGCCGAATATCATGAGTACAGTATTACAGCAGTTTGCGAATATTACAATTCTGCATATATCTTTACGCAGAAACATGTGATAAACTGGAAATAGCCAACGGAATGTGGATCACAAAATGCTGTACATCTGGATACCAAACATTAAGATCTAATACTGCTCCATTCCCTCACACTATGTAAATCTGAATAGCTCTGTTGTTTTACCCTTTAAGTGTACGTAAGTTGCTGACAATGTGCATGGAGACCATGTGTGAATTTTGCACTATATGAATAGAATATTGAATATGTCTTTGTGGCTTTTCTGTGCAAATGCATATGCTACCGTATATGCTCCAAAGGCGTTTGCTGTGGCAGAGAAATGCATTGAGGGCTACAGAGCTTGAGTGTCCGCCTTTGGGAATAAGCAGCAACTATCATTTGAAGCGGATACGTCCTCCCCCAGCCGCCCGCTGCGTCAGGAACATTTAACAACTGACTGTCGCTTTGCAACAAGTTCCGTCAGCAGACTAGGTATTGTGGACTCACCATTCCCCCCCCCTCGCCCCCCAAATTGCATATCTACAGAGGGGGAACCAATCAGCTGTCTGGAGCTCATACGTCTGCACTGCCATCGATGGGAAAGTACGGTCAATACCTGAGGCGGGTGAGAACTAATCTTTGGTCAGGGGTGAGCATAACGTCTCCACTCCACTTTATTTGGGGCAGTACGGATGGTGTAATGGTTAGCATTACTGCCTCACAGCACTGAGGTTATGGGTTTGATTCCCACCATGGCTCTACCTGTGCGGAGTTTGTATATTCTCCCTGTACTTGCGTGGGTTTCCTCCAGGTACTCCGGTTTCCTCCCACAATCCAAAAATATACTGGTAGGTCAATTGGATCCCAGCAAAAATTAACCCTAGTATGAATGTGCGCGCGTGTACGTGTGGTAGGGAATATAGATTGTAAGCTCCACTAGGGCAAGACCGATGTGAATGGGCAAATATTCTCTGTAAAGCGCTGGGGAATATGTGTGTGCTATATAAATAACTGGTAATAAATAATAAAAAAGAAATAAAATAAATATTTACAGCTGTGGACTTCATGGTTTTAGGAAAAAATCATTCCCATTGATTCTGGATTTACCAGCTTTATACTACAGGTTGAGTATCCCTTATCCAAAATGCTTGGGACCAGAGGTATTTTGGATATCTGATTTTTCCGTATTTTGGAATAATTGCATACCATAATGAGATATCATGGCAATGGGACCTAAATCTAAGCACAGAATGCATTTATGTTTTATATGCACCTTATACACACAGCCTGAAGGTCATTTTAGCCAATATTTTTTATAACTTTGTGCATTAAACAAAGTGTGTCTACATTCACACAATTCATTTATGTTTCATATACACCTTATACACACAGCCTGAAGGTCATTTAATACAATATTTTTAATAACTGTGTGTATTAAACAAAGTTTGTGTACACTGAGCCATCAGAAAACAAAAGTTTCACTATCTCACTCTCGCTCAAAAAAGTCCGTATTTCGGAATATTCCGTATTTCGGATATTTGGATATGGGATACTCAACCTGTATCATTATATGAACCTCAACTCTGCTAATTTCATTTAAGCTTCATTTTATATTACATCTAAATTGCTATGCTTCATTCACTGCCATCTTAGATTGTTTATATTGATTTTTATTTTTGGTTATAAATGTTTATGCAGTAATTATTGCTATTTTATGTGTATTCTTAATAAATTGCATTATGGGGGTAATTCCAAGTTGATCGCAGCAGGAAATTTTTTAGCAGTTGGGCAAAACCATGGGGGTCATTCCGAGTTGTTCACTCGTTGCCGATTTTTGCTATATTGCGATTAGTTGCTTACTGCGCATGCGCAAGGTTCGCAGAGCGCATGTGCTTAGTTATTTTACACAAAAGTATTTTACTCACGGCATAACGAGGTTTTTTCATCGTTGAAGTGATCGGAGTGTGATTGACAGGAAGTGGGTGTTTCTGGGCGGAAACTTGCCGTTTTCTGGGCGTGTGCGAAAAAACGCTGGCGTTTCTGGGAAAAACGCGGGAGTGTCTGAAGAAACGGGGGAGTGTCTGGGCGAACACTGGGTGTGTTTGTGACGTCAAACCAGGAACGAAACTGACTGAACTGATCGCAATGGCTGAGTAAGTCTGGAGCTACTCAGAAACTGCTAAGAAATTTCTATTCGCAATTCTGCTAATCTTTCGTTCGCAATTCTGCTAAGCTAAGATACACTCCCAGAGGGCGGCGGCTTAGCGTGTGCAATGCTGCTAAAAGCAGCTAGCGAGCGAACAACTCGGAATGAGGGCCCATGTGCACTGCAGGGGAGGCAGATTTAACATGTGCAGAGAGAGTTAGATTTGGGTGTGGTGTGTTCAATCTGCAATCTAATTTGCAGTGTAAAAATAAAGCAGCCAGTATTTACCCTACACAGAAACACTATAACCCACCCAAATCTAACGCTTTCTGCAAATGTTATATTATTATTATTATTACCCGTTATTTATATAGCGCACACATATTCTGCAGCGCTTTACAGAGGATATTTGCCCATTCACATCAGTCCCTGCCCCAGTGGAGCTTACAATCTATATTCCCTACCACATGTACACTCAAACACATTCATGCTAGGGTTAATTTTTATTGGGAGCCAATTAACCTACCAGTATATTTTTGGATTGTGGGAGGAAACCGGTGTACCCGGAGGAAACCCACGCAATCTGCCCCCCCCACACCCTGCAGTGCACATGGTTTTGCCCAACTGCTAAAAAATTTCCTGCTGCGATCAACTTGGAATTACCCCCCATGTGCACTGCAGGGCAAAACCATGTGCACTAAATAAAGCAGCCAGTATTTACCCTGCACAGAAACAAAATAACCCACCCAAATCTAACTCTCTGCACATGTTATATCTGCCTCCCCTGCAGTGCACATGGTTTTGCCCAACTGCTAACAAACTTCCTGCTGTGATCAACTCAGAATTACCCCCTATATGCTATTTTATTTTATAAGCGCTCCTTGTTTGAGTCTATACAAACATTACGCTATTTCTTGTAGGCCTGTAGCTCCCTACCTGTATACCTGAAGGTGTCGTCATACATCTCAGTGATATTATCCATCAAGTTTGCTAGCGCATGGATATACCTATAATTCATGATTCCTCTGGCGGTATGGGTGATCAGTGGCGCACCCAGGGGGGGTTTCCGAGTACCCAGAAACCCCCCTCCACTAAAAAAAAAAAAAAAAAAAAAATTTTTTTTTTTTTAGCTGCATGAGTATTATTAATGACTGTCTAGCATCCTCTGCAGCCTGCTGTCTTCCTGGTGGCACTTGCAAGTGCAATAAAAGTTTACTTTATTTTAATTATAGTACATATATATCCATGTGCCTACATATATACACATGTATATACATACATACATACAAACACACACATATGATATATATATATATATATATATATATACATGTGTATATATATATATGTGTACTGTATGTGTGTGTGTGTGTATATATATATATATATATATATATATGTATGCATGTTTAATATGCTATGTATATGTGTATATGGGTTCACTACGATCTCCCGGCGGCCAGCCTCCCGGCGACCAGCATACCAGCGCCGGGAGGCCGGCCGCCGGCTTACCAACAGTGTGGCGAGCGCAAATGAGCCCCTTGCGGGCTCGCTGCGCTCGCCACGCTACGCGCGCCACACTATTCTATTCTCCCTCCAGGGGGGTCATGGACCCCCACGAGGTAGAATAAGTGTCGGTATGCCGGCGGTCAGGCTCCCGGCGCCGGTATGCTGGTCGCCGGGAGCCCGACCGCCGGCATACTGAAGACCACCCGTGTATATGTATGTGTGTGTGTATGTATATGTATATATATATATATATATGTGTGTAGATATATGTGTATATATATATATATATATATATATATACACACACACAGACACACTAGTTTTACGGACCCAGCATATACTGGGTCACCTCAGTCCCCACCCCCGTGATTGGCTCCGCCCAGTTCTGGAAACCCCCCCATGCAAATCCTGCGTTTGCCACTGGTGATGTCTAATGCAAGAAGAATCTGAATCCCAGTGGATTCGTGAATCAAATTAGAGGCCGCTGGCTCTCCCCTGTCTATGAGGTGTCTTATAAATGTGTTTGTAGTGGGTGTGAGTATAAGGAGGCAGAGCTCTGCGGTGAATGTCTTTAATTTTGTCATGTGCAAGGGTCATGATTTCTGGCAGTACTCTGCCTATGTAGCATAACCCTTCAGAGCTCGGAGTAAGCCACTTGTACACCTTTCTTCCACATATGAAATAAGCGTCATCTGGGAGAACATAGGAGACAAAATGCATTAATATCATGTCACAGATAATTCTTACAAAGAAACCTGTCCCCAGTTTTTCCATCTGCTTGACACAAGTATCTGGCTGGATGATGTGCGCACAATGGGGGTCATTCCGAGTTGTTCGCTCGTTGCCGATTTTTGCTATATTGCGATTAGTCGCTTACTGCGCATGCGCAAGGTTCGCAGAGCGCATGTGCTTAGTTATTTTACACAAAAGTATTTTACTCACGGCATAACGAGGTTTTTTCATCGTTGAAGTGATCGGAGTGTGATTGACAGGAAGTGGGTGTTTCTGGGCGGAAACTTGCCGTTTTCTGGGCGTGTGCGAAAAAACGCTGGCGTTTCTGGGAAAAACGCGGGAGTGTCTGAAGAAACGGGGGAGTGTCTGGGCGAACACTGGGTGTGTTTGTGACGTCAAACCAGGAACGAAACTGACTGAACTGATCGCAATGGCTGAGTAAGTCTGGAGCTACTCAGAAACTGCTAAGAAATTTCTATTCGCAATTCTGCTAGTCTTTCGTTCGCAATTCTGCTAAGATACACTCCCAGAGGGCGGCGGCTTAGCGTGTGCAATGCTGCTAAAAGCAGCTAGCGAGCGAACAACTCGGAATGAGGGCCCATGTGCACTGCAGGGGAGGCAGATTTAACATGTGCAGAGAGAGTTAGATTTGGGTGTGGTGTGTTCAATCTGCAATCTAATTTGCAGTGTAAAAATAAAGCAGCCAGTATTTACCCTACACAGAAACACTATAACCCACCCAAATCTAACTCTTTCTGCAAATGTTATATTATTATTATTACCCGTTATTTATATAGTGCACACATATTCCGCAGCGCTTTACAGAGGATATTTGCCCATTCACATCAGTCCCTGCCCCAGTGGAGCTTACAATCTATATTCCCTACCACATGTACACTCAAACACATTCATGCTAGGGTTAATTTTTGTTGGGAGCCAATTAACCTACCAGTATATTTTTGGATTGTGGGAGGAAACCGGAGTACCCGGAGGAAACCCACGCAATCTGCCCCCCCCCCCTCCCCCTGCAGTGCACATGGTTTTGCCCAACTGCTAAAAAATTTCCTGCTGCGATCAACTTGGAATTACCCCCCATGTGCACTGCAGGGCAAAACCATGTGCACTAAATAAAGCAGCCAGTATTTACCCTGCACAGAAACAAAATAACCCACCCAAATCTAACTCTCTGCACATGTTATATCTGCCTCCCCTGCAGTGCACATGGTTTTGCCCAACTGCTAACAAACTTCCTGCTGTGATCAACTCAGAATTACCCCCTATATGTTATTTTATTTTATAAGCGCTCCTTGTTTGAGTCTATACAAACATTACGCTATTTCTTGTAGGCCTGTAGCTCCCTACCTGTATACCTGAAGGTGTCGTCATACATCTCAGTGATATTTTCTCTATCGTCCTAGTGGATGCTGGGGTTCCTGAAAGGACCATGGGGAATAGCGGCTCCGCAGGAGACAGGGCACAAAAGTAAAGCTTTCCGATCAGGTGGTGTGCACTGGCTCCTCCCCCTATGACCCTCCTCCAAGCCAGTTAGATTTTTGTGCCCGGCCGAGAAGGGTGCAATTCTAGGTGGCTCTCCTAAAGAGCTGCTTAGAGAAAGTTTAGCTTAGGTTTTTTATTTTACAGTGAGTCCTGCTGGCAACAGGATCACTGCAACGAGGGACAGAGGGGAGAAGAAGTGAACTCACCTGCGTGCAGGATGGATTGGCTTCTTGGCTACTGGACATCAGCTCCAGAGGGACGATCACAGGTACAGCCTGGATGGTCACCGGAGCCGCGCCGCCGGCCCCCTTGCAGATGCTGAAGTAAGAAGAGGTCCAGAATCGGCGGCTGAAGACCCTTGCAGTCTTCTAAAGGTAGCGCACAGCACTGCAGCTGTGCGCCATTTTCCTCTCAGCACACTTCACACGCACTGAGGGTGCAGGGCGCTGGGGGGGGGCGCCCTGGGAGGCAAATGTAAACCTATATAATGGCTAAAAATACCTCACATATAGCCCCCAGAGGCTATATGGAGATATTTAACCCCTGCCAAACTTCACTAAAGAGCGGGAGACGAGGCCGCCGGAAAAGGGGCGGGGCCTATCTCCTCAGCACACAGCGCCATTTTCTCTCACAGAAAGGCTGGAGAGAAGGCTCCCAGGCTCTCCCCTGCACTGCACTACAGAAACAGGGTTTAAACAGAGAGGGGGGGCACTAATTGGCGATATAAATATCTATATAAAGATGCTATTAGGGAGAAACACTTATATAAGGTTGTCCCTATATAAAATTATAGCGTTTTTGGTGTGTGCTGGCAAACTCTCCCTCTGTCTCTCCAAAGGGCTAGTGGGTCCTGTCCTCTATCAGAGCATTCCCTGTGTGTGTGCTGTGTGTCGGTACGTGTGTGTCGACATGTAGGAGGACGATGTTGGTGAGGAGGCGGAGCAATTGCCTGTAATGGTGATGTCACTCTCTAGGGAGTCGACACCGGAATGGATGGCTTATTTAGGGAATTACGTGATAATGTCAACACGCTGCAAGGTCGGTTGACGACATGAGACGGCCGACAAACAATTAGTACCGGTCCAGACGTCTCAAAAACACCGTCAGGGGTTTTAAAACGCCCGTTTACTTTAGTCGGTCGACACAGACAGGGACACTGAATCCAGTGTCGACGGTGAATAAACAAACGTATTCCTTATTAGGGCCACACGTTAAAGGCAATGAAGGAGGTGTTACATATTTCTGATACTACAAGTACCACAAAAGAGGGTATTATGTGGGATGTGAAAAAAACTACCATAGTTTTTCCTGAATCAGATAAATTAAATAAAGTGTGTGATGATGCGTGGGTTCCCCCCGATAGAAAATTATGGGCGGTATACCCTTTCCCGCCAGAAGTTAGGGCGCGTTGGGAAACACCCCTTAGGGTGGATAAGGCGCTCACACGCTTATCAAAACAAGTGGCGGTACCGTCTATAGATAGGGCCGTCCTCAAGGACCAGCTGACGGGAGGCTGGAAAATATCATAAAAAGTATATACACACATACTGGTGTTATACTGCGACCAGCGATCGCCTCAGCCTGGATGTGCAGAGCTGGGGTGGCTTGGTCGGATTCCCTGACTAAAAATATTGATACCCTTGACAGGGACAGTATTTTATTGACTATAGAGCATTTAAAGGATGCATTTCTATATATGCGAGATGCACAGAGGGATATTTGCACTCTGGCATCAAGAGTAAGTGCGATGTCCATATCTGCCAGAAGATGTTTATGGACACGACAGTGGTCAGGTGATGCAGATTCCAAACGGCACAAAGGTGTATTGCCGTATAAAGGAAGAGGAGTTATTTGGGGTCGGTCCATCGGACCTGGTGGCCACGGCAACTGCTGGAAAATCCACCGTTTTTACCCTAAGTCACATCTCTGCAGAAAAAGACACCGTCTTTTCAGCCTCAATCCTTTCGTCCCTATAAGATCATATCTGCCCAGGGATAGAGGAAAGGGAAGAAGACTGCAGCAGGCAGCCCATTCCCAGGAACAGAAGCGTTCCACCGCTTCTGACAAGTTCTCAGCATGGCGCTGAGACCGTACAGGACCCCTGGATCCTACAAGTGGTATCCCAGGGGTACAGATTGGAATGTCGAGACGTTTCCCCTTCGCAGGCTCCTGAAGTCTGCTTTACCAAGGTCTCCCTCCGACAAGGAGGCAGTATGGGAAAAAATTCACAAGCTGTATTCCCAGCAGGTGATAATTAAATTACCCCTCCTACTACAAGAAAGGGGTATTATTCCACACTATATTGTGGTACTGAAGCCAGAAGGCTAGGTGAGACTTATTCTAAAAAATTTTTTTTGAACACTTACAAAGGTTCAAATCAAGATGGAGTCACTCAGAGCAGTGATAACGAACCAGGAAGAAGGGGACTATATAGTGTCCCGGGACATCAGGGATGCTTACCTCTATGTCCCAAATTTGC
This sequence comes from Pseudophryne corroboree, assembly GCF_028390025.1. Taxonomy (NCBI): domain Eukaryota; kingdom Metazoa; phylum Chordata; class Amphibia; order Anura; family Myobatrachidae; genus Pseudophryne; species Pseudophryne corroboree. The sequence continues at coordinate 733,715,258 of NC_086449.1, forward strand.
CCTTCTCACTAAGGGTACCTCAGGTTCGTGGTGCAGAACTGTCACTATCAGTTTCAGACGCTGCCGTTTGGATTGTCCACGGCACCCCGGGTCTTTACCAAGGTAATGGCCGAAATGATGATTCTTCTTCGAAGAAAAGGCGTCTTAATTATCCCTTACTTGGACGATCTCCTGATAAGGGCATAGTCCAGGGAACAGTTGGAGGTCGGAGTAGCACTATCTCGGATACTGCTACAACAGCACGGGTGGATTCTAAATATTCCAAAATCGCAGCTGATCCCGACGACACGTCTGCTGTGCCTAGGGATGATTCTGGACACAGTCCAGAAAAAGGTGTTTCTCCCGGAAGAGAAAGCCAGGGAGTTATCCGAGCTAGTCAGGAACCTCCTAAAAACAGTGCATCATTGCACAAGGGTCCTGGTAAAAATGGTGGCTTCCTACGAAGCAATTCCATTCGACAGATTTCACGCAAGAACTTTTCAGTGGGATCTGCTGGACAAATGGTCCGGATCGCATCTTCAGATGCATCAGCGGATAACCCTATATCCAAGGACAAGGGTGTCTCTCCTGTGGTGGTTATAGAGTGCTCATCTTCTAGAGGGCCGCAGATTCGGCATTCAGGATTGGATGCTGGTGACCACGGAGCCCAGCCCGAGAGGTTGGGGAGCAGTCACACAAGGAAAAAATTTCCAGGGAGTGTGATCAAGTCTGGAGACTTTTCTCCACATAAATATACTGGAGCTAAGGGTAAATTTATAATGCTCTAAGCTTAGCAAGACCTCTGCTTCAAGGTCAGCCGGTATTGATCCAGTGGGAAAAACATCACGGCAGTCGCCCACGTAAACAGACAGGGCGACACAAGAAGCAGGAGGGCAATGGCAAAAACTGCAAGGACTTTTCGCTGGGCGGAAAATCATGTGATAGCACTGTCAGCAGTGTTTCATCCCGGGAATGGAAACTGGGAAGCAGACTTCCTCAGCAGGCACGACCTCCACCCGGGAAAGTGGAAACTTCATCGGGAAGTTTTTTCCACATGATTGTAAACCGTTGGGAAATACCAAAGGTGGACATGATGGCGTCCCGTCTGAACAAAAAACGGGACAGGTATTGTGCCAGGTCAAGAGACCCTCAGGCAATAGCTGTGGACGTTCTGGTAACACCGTGGGTGTACCAGTCGGTGTATGTGTTCCCTCCTCTGCTTCTCATACCTAAGGTGCTGAGAATTATAAGACGTAGAGGAGTAAGAACTATACTCATGGCTCCGGATTGGCCAAGAAGGACTTGGTACCCGGAACTTCAAGAGATGCTTACAGAGGTCTTATGGCCTCTGCCGCTAAGAAGGGACTTGCTTCAGCAAGTACCATGTCTGTTCCAAGACTTACCGCAGCTGCGTTTGTCGGCATGGCGGTGGAAAGCCGGATCCTAAGGGAAAAAGGCATTCCGGAAGAGGTCATTCCTACCCTGGTCAAAGCCAGAAAGGAGGTGACCGCACAACATTATCACCACATGTGGCGAAAATATGGCGTGGTGTGAGGCCAGGAAGGCCCCACAAAGAAATTTCAACTCGGTCGTTTCCTGCATTTCCTGCAAACAGGAGTGTCTATGGGCCTCAAATTGGGGTCCATTAAGGTTCAAATTTCGGCCCTGTCGATTTTCTTCCAGAAAGAATTGGCTTCAGTTCCTGAAGTCCAGAAGTTTGTCAAGGGAGTATTGCATATACAACCCCCTTTTGTGCCTCCAGTGGCACTGAGGGATCTCAACGTAGTTCTGGGATTCCTCAAATCACATTGGTTTAAAACCAGTCAAATCTGTGGATTTGAAGCATCTCACATGAAAAGTGACCATGCTCTTGGCCCTGGCCTGGACCAGGCGAGTGTCAAATTGGTGGTTTTTTCTCAAAAAAGCCCATATCTGTTTGTCCATTCGGACAGGGCAGAGCTGCGGACTCGTCCCCAGTTCTCTCCCTAAGGTGGTGTCAGTGTTTCACCTGAACCAGCTTATTGTGGTGCCTTGCACCTACTAGGGACTTGGAGGACTCCAAGTTGCTGGATGTTGTCAGGGCCCTGAAAATGTGTTCCAGGACGGCTGGAGTCAGGAAAACTGACTTGCTGTTATCCTGTATGCACCCAACAAACTGGGTGCTCTTGCTTCTAAGCAGACTATTGCTAGTTGGATGTGTAATACAATTCAGCTTGCACATTCTGTGGCAGGCCTGCCACAGCCAAAATATGTAAATGCCCATTCCACAAGGAAGGTGGGCTCATCTTGGGCGGCTGCCCGAGGGGTCTCGGCTTTACAACTTTGCCGAGCAGCTACTTGGTCAGGGGCAAACACGTTTGCTAAATTCTACAAATTTGATACCCTGGCTAAGGAGGACCTGGAGTTCTCTCATTCGGTGCTGCAGAGTCATCCGCACTCTCCCGCCCGTTTGGGAGCTTTGGTATAATCCCCATGGTCCTTTCAGGAACCCCAGCATCCACTAGGACGATAGAGAAAATAAGAATTTACTTACCGATAATTCTATTTCTCGGAGTCCGTAGTGGATGCTGGGCGCCCATCCCAAGTGCGGATTATCTGCAATACTTGTACATAGTTACAAAAATCGGGTTATTATTGTTGTGAGCCATCTTTTCAGAGGCTCCGCTGTTATCATACTGTTAACTGGGTTTAGATCACAAGTTGTACGGTGTGATTGGTGTGGCTGGTATGAGTCTTACCCGGGATTCAAAATTCCTCCCTTATTGTGTACGCTCGTCCGGGCACAGTACCTAACTGGCTTGGAGGAGGGTCATAGGGGGAGGAGCCAGTGCACACCACCTGATCGGAAAGCTTTACTTTTGTGCCCTGTCTCCTGCGGAGCCGCTATTCCCCATGGTCCTTTCAGGAACCCCAGCATCCACTACGGACTCCGAGAAATAGAATTATCGGTAAGTAAATTCTTATTATCCATCAAGTTTGCTAGCGCATGGATATACCTATAATTTATGATTCCTCTGGCGCAGGGGCGGAACTACTGGCGGGGCAGGCAGTGCATTGCACTGGGGCCCCGCCGCACTCAAGGGCCCACAGCCGCCGGCCGGCATTACATGAATGAGTCACAATGACTCATTGTATGTCATGCCGCAGCCGCACACCAGCGCTCCCGTGACCTGCCCGTCATAAGGAACGATTCTGGCCACCCGCACACGAAGGAGGGAGGAGGGTCCGTCCCTCCCTCCCTCATATACAAACAGGTCACAGTCTCTCAGTGAAGGAGAGAGCCGCAGCAGCGCTTTGTTACTGGTGGAGGCGCTGCTGCTGCTGCTCCTCTGCTTCACTATAGGCTGTCTCTGAGAACAGCCTATAGGGAAGCAGAGGGGCAGCAGCAGCAGCGCCTCCACCAGTAACACAGCGCTGCTGCGGCTCCCTCCTTCACCTCCCTCCTCCTTCTTCTCTACTGCCCGGGAAGCTGCACCGTGACCGAGGAGCCTGAGCCAACAGAGAGGGTAAGTATAATTCTTCTTTCTTTCTTTCTTTCTTTCTTTCTTTCTTTCTTTCTTTCTTTCTTTCTTTCTTTCTTTCTTTCTTTCTGTCTCTTTCTTTTTTTATTTGTTGGGACTGCCTGCCGCAATGTGTAAAAAGGGGGGACTGCCTGCCGCTATGTATAAAAATGGGGAATCTGCCTGCCGCAATGTAAAAATGGGGAATCTGCCTGCCGCAATGTGTAAAAATGGGGAATCTGCCTGCCGCTATGTATAAAAATGGGGAATCTGCCTGCCGCTATGTATAAAAATGGGGAATCTGCCTGCCGCTATGTGTAAAAAGGTAGAATCTGCCTGCCGTAATTTGTAAAAAGGGCACGCTATCTGCCGTTATGTGTAAAAGTGTATGGTGTCTGCCGTAATGTGTAAAATGGGGACGCTGTCTGCCGTAATGTGTAAAATGGGGACGCTGTCTGCCGTAATGTGTAAAAAGTGCACGCTGTCTGCCGCTATGTGTAACGAGGGCACGCTGTCTGCCGCTATGTGTAACGAGGGCACGCTGTCTGCCATTGTGTAAAAAGTGTATGCTGTCTGCCGCTATGTGTAACGAGGGCACGCTGTCTGCCGTTATGTGTAAAAAGTGCACACTGTCTGCCGTTATGTGTAAAAAGGGGAATCTGTTCGCTGTAAGGAGTAAAAGGGTCTCTACCTGGTGTAGTGGTGCTACTGTGCGGCGTAATTTGAAGAATGGAGACTACTGTGCACCGTTTTATGAATTGGTATTATTTTGTGGACACACCCCTTCCCCACGAAGCCACGCCACTATGTATTTTTGCGCGCGCCTACGGCGCGCACTGCCCATGGGGTGGACTTGGATGGGATTGGGGGGGGGGGGGCCAAAGCATTTTGTTGCACCTGGGCCCACCGCTTGCTTGTTCCGCCACTGCTCTGGCGGTATGGGTGATGTCTAATGCAAGAAGAATCTGAATCCCAGTGGATTCGTGAATCAAATTAGAGGCCGCTGGCTCTCCCCTGTCTATGAGGTGTCTTATAAATGTGTTTATAGTGGGTGTGAGTATAAGGAGGCAGAGCTCTGCGGTGAATGTCTTTAATTTTGTCATGTGCAAGGGTCATGATTTCTGGTAGTACTCTGCCTATGTAGCATAACCCTTCAGAGCTCGGAGTAAGCCACTTGTACACCTTTCTTCCACATATGAAATAAGCGTCATCTGGGAGAACATAGGGGACAAAATGCATTAATATCATGTCACAGATAATTCTTACAAAGAAACCTGTCCCCAGTTTTTCCATCTGCTTGACACAAGTATCTGGCTGGATGATGTGCGCACAAGGGGGGTCATTCCGAGTTGTTCGCTCGTTGCCGATTTTCTCTATACTGCGATTAGTCGCTTACTGCGCATGCGTATGGTTCGCAGAGCGCATGCGCTTAGTTATTTTACTCAAAAGTTAGGTATTTTACTCACGGCATAACAAGGATTTTTCTTCGTTCTGGTGATCGGAGTGTGATTGACAGGAAGTGGGTGTTTCTGGGCGAAAGCTGGCCGTTTTCTGGGCGTGTGCGAAAAAACGCTGCCGTTTCTGGGAAAAACGCGGGAGTGGCTGGAGAAACGGGGGAGTGTCTGGGCGAACGCTGGGTGTGTTTGTGACTTCAAACCAGGAACGAAACTGACTGAACTGATCGCAGTGGCAGAGTAAGTCTCAAGCTACTCAGAAACTGCAAAGAAAATTATTTTCGCAATTCTGCGAATCTTTCGTTCGCAATTCTGCTAAGCTAAGATACACTCCCAGAGGGCGGCGGCTTAGCGTGTGCAATGCTGCTAAAAGCAGCTAGCGAGCGAACAACTCGGAATGAGGGCCAATACTTGTATTGGAAGTACCTCCCACTTGTGGCTATCCCACGAACTAGTTCAGAGATGATGGGTTCTTTGTCAGCTCTGTGTGAGAAGGTCATTGTCTGATTGTTCCAAGTTACTTCCCAATTTCCTGGTTTCCGGAAATTGGTTATGTTGAAGCACATTAGGGATTTGTCTACGTGGTACTGGTGGAGCTTTAGGCTAGGGGGTCTAGATATATTGTATTTTCTGTCCACTGGTCTCCCCCATGCAATTCGAGTACCTCATTTACTGTTAATGGGTATGACACTAACCGCGATTTACTCTGTCCTTGAGGCACTTGTGAGCACACCCACCATTCTGTTTGGTTTAAGACCGTATCCACTAATGAGTGATAGTCACTCAAAGGATGTCCGTTAATATCGATATTATTGTTTGACTGACATCACTGGATGTACTCATCTTCAACTATGGGGTCACAGTACTTACATATGCAGTATTCATCAGACAACAACCCCTCACATTGTATCTGAACTCCGTGACTACCAGATCTTTTACTTATACTAGCTTTGACCAAAGTGATGGACTGATCCTGGGATCCAACAAATTCATCTCCTTCATCAGAACCCATTCCAGATCCTTGCTCAACTTCTCAGGGGCCCTTGCAAAAACACATTGTCCTGATCAAAAATAGAGTCACAATCAATATCCAGAATAGGGATAACACAGTCTTTTGATGCAGATCCATTTCGAGGAGAGGAAGGGAAGAGAATTTTTTTTTTTAGGAGGGGGGTGTTGGAGAGGGAAAAAAATAAGATAACAGTCCTTGATTTTGTTTTTTCACCACGCTCAGGTACAGTTCGACAGTTCTGCCTTTCAGCTTTCTCGGAACAGATTCTCCAGTCATATCAAGTTTTCTTCACCTTTCTCTTTCTCACGAGTTTTCTCCGGGCTAGCGACCATCTTGCAGTGGGATGAGTGGACCCAAGTCTCTTTTTCGGCAACCTTCAGTGATATTGTGCTGGTCAACAAAACTTGATACAGTCCTTCCCACCTGTCTATTAGGCAACCTGAGCGTAGAAAATTTCGAATCATCACATAGTCCCCAGGTTCAATTTCATGACAATTACTGTTTGGTAGGTCAGGAATCACCAATTTCAAATTCCTTTGCTGATTTCTTAATTGCTGGCTCATCCTAACCAAGTATTGCACAGTCATCTCATTATTGCATTTCAGATCATCCTGGGGATCTATCATTACGTGGGGCTGTCGTCCAAAAAGAATTTCAAAGGGTGATAGGTTAAGCCGTGACCTGGGAGTGCTTCTGATGCTGTACAACACTAGTGGCGGCGCCTCCGGCCACAACAGTCCAGTTTCAGCCATCACTTTGCTCAGCTTGTTTTTAATAGTGCTGTTCATTCTCTCCACCTTCGCACTGGCCTGTGGTCGGTAGGGAGTATGAAGTTTGCTATTAATACTCATAAGTTTGCACATAACTTGAAAGACTTCACCTGTAAAATGGGTACCCCTATCACTCTCAATTATCTTAGGGATACCATACCTACACACAAATTCCTGCACAATTTTCTTTGCGGTAAACACAGCGGTATTTTTGGCGGCCGGAAATGCCTCTACCCAGTTTGAGAAAATATCAGTGCATACCAGTACATACTTCAAATTCCTACAGGGTGGTAGCTGTATATAATCGATTTGTATTACCTGGAAAGGTCCGTCTGTAGGAGGGATATGGGATGGCTCCGTCGGTATTGTCTTACCAATGTTCTTCCTCAAGCAAGTAAGACATGTCATTGATTTCTTGCTTGCCTGAGAAGAGAACCCTGGTGCACTCCAGTAAGCTCTCACCAATTTGCACATACCTTCCTTGCCCAGATGAGTCAGACCATGTGCCGCTTCAGCTAGGCTTGGGAGATACACCCTGGGGGCCACTGGCTTACCTTGTCCATCTCTCCAGAGTCCTGAGGACTCCTGACCATACCCCTTCACCTTCCAGACCGCCTTTTCCTGTAGGGAACACAAATCTTGCATCTCAATTAACTGTTGTGTATTTACTGTATTGAATGTCATCAGTTGTGTGGTGGTAGTTTGTGTATTGGTGCTTACTGCCCATTTGCGGCTTCATCCGCCCAGCAAAGCTATTGCGGCAACACTTCGTAGCCAAATGGGGAGAGACCGTGCTACAGTGTCCAACTGTGCACTGTAGTAGGCTACCGGTCTGCTGGCATCACCATGTTTTTGTGTTAGGACTCCTGCCGCGCGCTCAGCACTTTCGGTACTTTCAAAAGGTTTCTCATAATCTGGCATTCCCAATGCTGGTGCTTTTGTCAAGCACTCTTTCAGTCTCTCAAACGCCAGTTCGGACTCCTCAGTATGAGAAACCTGTTCTGGTTTACTTGAAGAGACCATTTCTTGCAGTGGTAGTGCCAGAATAGAGAACCCTGGAATCCAATTCGAACAATATCCACACATTCCTAGAAATGTGCAAATTTGTTGCTGAGTCTGCTGCAGAGTCATGTCACGGATGGTCTGTATCCTGTCTGTGGTCAGGTGTCTTAGTCCTTGCGTCAAGTAGTGTCCCAAGTATGTAACCCTTGTCCGGCACAACTGTAATTTATCCTTAGAAACCTTGTGTCCTATCTGGGAGAGGTGAAACAGAAGCTGTTTAGTATCTGCCAGGGACTACTCAAATGAATCAGAGCAAAACAACAAGTCATCAACATATTGTATCAGCACCAACCCAGTCTCAGGATGAAAGGATTGCAAACAGTCATGTAGGGCCTGGGAGAAAATACTTGGGCTGTCAATGAAACCTTGGGGAAGACGGGTCCAGGTGTACTATACTCCCCCGTAAGAGAAGGCAAAGAGGTACTGGCTGTCGGGGTGAAGAGGAACAGAAAAGAAAGCTGAGCAGAGGTCAATTACAGTGAAGTAAGTAGAGGTAGAAGGAATCTGCATGAGAATGACAGCTGGATTGGGTATTACGGGGAATTAACTGTTGACTATTTTGTTTATTCCCCTTAAATCCTGCACTAGGCTGTAACCCCTTCCCCACTCTTTTTCATCGGGAAGATGGGACTATTGGCTGTGCTAGACGTCATGACTAGGATGCCCTGCTGTAGCAGACAGGGTATACTCCTAATTCCACCTCTGGCTTCAGAGGGTACTGGGGGATTTTTGGAGCTATCCTGCCATCTTTTATTTGTACAACTACTGGGGCTACATTTGCCATCAATCCAGTGTCCTGTCCATCTTTAGTCCATAGGGAACCCGGAATTTGCGAGATCATTTCCTCTACCTGCGATGGACATGTGTCTAGAATGGTAGAGTGCAACATTAGCCTTTGAGGGGTGTCTAACATATCTTGTACTTCCTGTACATGGTTTTCAGGGATATCTAAAAACACACCCTCAGGGGTACAATATATAACACACCGCATCTTACATAATAAATCTCTACCAAGTAGATTAGTCAGAGCCGATGCAGCCAACAAGAAAGAATGTTTGGTATGCAAGGGCCCTATCGTAACCTCTGCAGGACTAGTCAAAGGATACTGCTGCACTTTTCCCGTTGCTCCCATTTCCGAAATTATTTTGCCTGTGGTTGTTATTCCTGTTGAAGAGGTTAATAAAGATCTGGCCGCCCCTGTATCTACAAGGAAGGGTTGTCTGGTGCCCGCTATATTGACCATGACCTCAGATTCGTCACTAAGGCCAGTGGTCAGTCTTACTGGCTGCAGAATACAGGTATGATCTGACCCCTATTGTGGATATGGGCCTCCCCGTATGGCGTTGGCAGCTATCATATGTGAGAGAGGTAACTGCGATGAGTTGAGGTCTGCCCTTCCCTCCTTGGGGGAAATCTATGTGTTTCTCCTCTATGTGGCTTGAAATCCCTCCTATATGTCCCTTGGTCCCATCTATATGTTGAGTAGCTTTGTGTACACGGCTCGTATTTAGGGGCTTGTGGTCTCTTCTGTGTACAGTTCCTCAAAAAATGTCCCTTTCTTCCACAAGTGTAACACCTGCTCACTCTCTTGCTTGGTACTTCAACTAACTGAGAAATAGGTTGTGTAGTTTGACCTTCCAGAGCTTGTATACTTGCCATCATTAACCTCTCCCCCTGCAATTCTTTGTGTTTGATGATATTCCGGTCATGCTCAATAGCAGACTCTCTCAGGGCATCTACCGTGATCCTCCTCCAATTAGGTAAAGAAGTCTGTACTCTGACTTTCAATGCCTCTTTGAGCCCGTCCATCAGAACAGATACAATCACCTCCCTGTGGTTCACATCATCCTTTATATCCTCTATCCCAGTGCATTTAGCCATATCTTGTAAAGCTCTATGGAAATATTCGGATGCTTCACTTTCTTTCTGTTTGATCGTGAAAATCTTATTCCACTTTACAACTGTGGGGAAATATAATCCTTGTTGTATATTAATTTGTTTTACGTTGTCTTGGTTATATTTATCAGTCAGAGGACCATCTGTCTCTATCTTACAATCCATAGTACATTTTTGGGTGTCAATGATAATTGGTAGGCACGCTCTTAACACTGTCCGCCAATCTTTGTTTGTGGGTTCATGGGCATTACCCAGATCTTTAGTAAACTTCTGGCATCCAGCTAAATCTCTCCTGGGATCGGAGAATTCTGACATGATTGACCGTAGTTCAGATCTGATCCATGGGCAATACATTGCAATATTCCTCATGGGGGTTACCCCGTCCCTGTCAGTTCTCCCATTGGGGACAGCAATTATGCGGACGGGCTGTAGCCCTGCTATATCACTCCTTTATGAATCAACCAGGGGATACACTGTCTCTTCATAATGGATGGACCCATACTCACCGGTAGCTCTGATCCCGGCCATCTCACCTGAAGAGGAAGCAGTTGTTACTCTTACCAGTTGGGCTTGCCCCACCTGGGTTTCCTGGATGGTTACTGCCTGAGAGAGGGTTGAGATCAGGCTAGGTTCGTCATCCTCCTCTGAACTATGATCCTTAAAAGAACTTAGGAAAGGATACAATTTGAAAGAGTTAGGGTTACTACATTTTATTAGTGCATCCCTATCATTTCCTGGTATGCTATTGGTTGTAGCAGCCTTCTCTCCATCGACATATGGCGGTGGTGGTGCACTTGCATTCACATTCCTGTCTGGTTTGGACCTTGCTGCACAAGCAAGTTCCCTTTGCATTTCTCCTTCTTGTTGCCATATGTTTAAACAGTCGTTATGTCTGATCCTTAGTTTCTTGGATTTGATCAGACATATTCTATTTCTAACATTTTGCAGCACCTCTGGTTCAAAACTACCAACCCTAGGAAATGATGCCCTATCATCAACAGTCATTCGTACCCATTCATCACAAAAAGCCTCTGTGTATGGACCATACTTCCTACACATAATATAGCTAGCGGACCCTTTTCACCACTGCTCCTCAGCCTGAACCCTGGCTCCTGAACGTCTCTCGCGTGCACACTTGGCTCCCATTGTGGACTTTTTAAACACAAACACCAAATGGCCAACACAAGACGACGGTGAAAAGTCCTTTGAGCACTTTTCACCCGCTTCTTCATTGCTGGAAAGTACCACGGTCCACTTCTCTAGTGACTGCCGCGTTCCCAGTGAGGACCCTACCAGACCCCTCAGCACTGGAAGTATGAAGTATTAACAGCAATAAATTAATACGCCGCCTCAGTGGGGGTTACAGGCCTGCTACTTTTGAGTTTCTAGCCACTGGAATTTCTTGGGTGAGAAACAACTCATCGATCACCCTATCCAATGAATGTCCACGAGGAATATTTTCTGAGAGAGTCAGCGAAAATTCCTTTTCTTTACACAAATCACGTCTGCATATGCTAACACAGTGCGTATGATGCCGCAATTGCGTGCAATTACACAAATGGTATCATGTTGTGCCGCGTATCATATACACACATGTGCGGTCCAATCGCACGGCATATAGATGCTTGTTATCTATACGCCCTACGATCACGGGAGTCAAATTCACAAGCTGCGCTCCACAACCGGAGCGTAACACCAAAAATCACGCTCCTCCGCACGTTTTACCTTTAAAAACACACACACTATGTGCCTCAAAACCAATAAATACGTGAGGTCGCTAACCTCCATGCCATCAAGCCTCTGCTTACTCAGTGCCTTCCTACGGGATCCCGAATTTCCGGGGTTCAATCCATTCACACTTATTTTCCAACAACCCACACTTTTAGATTTTCTGTACAGAAAAAAATCACTCCCTTTGATTGATATCTTGCCCCAGAGGTAGTACACTTATAATAAGACTTTCAGTAACCTGTCTAAAATCAGATAGTTACTTGTTAATGTATAACTATAAATCTTTTATCCCAACCTAAAATGAATTCTATTGTGTGGCATACTTGCGCTCGCTATTTACACAATTTTGCGTAATTACGCAGCCATGCGCATTCCCGTACTCATGCTTCATGTACCTTGTGAACTGTGCCACGTGGGTACTGTGCATTCGTAATTAGGTATACTTGGGTATGAACATATGCAGCAACCACACTTATATTAATCACTGTAAGCAATAGAACAAAGCTTGTGTTTCTATTGCTTTTGATTACTACACAATACACCTTTGTTCCTCACACACACTGAAAGTCACCCACGTGGATAACTTCCGTTGAGTGCTGCCCAAACTTTTAGGCAGGAACTGAGTCTTGTATGTGCTTTTACAAGTAACCACTAAACAAATACAACAAATTTATAACAAATAACTTATCCGATTCTATGCAGATCTATAATGACTACTACAACCTATGGCAACAATATATGAGAATATATGCAAAATATCTGTACGTTTGTGTGTATTTTAACGCCAAAAGTAACACAAAGAAATAGCTTTTCCTTGCTGTCCCTCGGTTTGCACCAGCACCTCTGAGACTATACAAGACAGACGTGGTTTAACAACATTAGGTAGTTTTTTATCAAAAAAACAAAAATTGTTTTACTTTAGATGCATCCTCCACCCTTCGTTGTTAGACCAAAGTCTGTAAGGCCCTGCAAGTCCGTGAGTGTGGGGTGAACCGGACAGAGCCCCCAACTGTTAAGTTAGCTTAAATTACAAGGAAAAGCAATACATACGCACACTGTGGTTTGAGCAGATGCGGCCGCTAATCATATAATATAACCGCTAAATTGTGTATATATGTTGCGTATACACGCCGACACGTTATGTGCACTGTATATCGACACGTGTGGCTGAATACACTTTACCCGAAACAAGAATGGAATGCGACACCAGTGGTTAAATGTAATGTTGTGTTCAAATGCATCAACAATATTTACTTAAAATGTATACTGTATATATTATACAGGTAAAAGATACAATACACAGAGAAGAGCTACAACCAATAATACATACGTTTGATCGCGAGCGCTCCTGGATCCAGGACTCAGTCAGTCTTAGCAAGATGGCCTTCAGAGAATAGAGACAGCCTGGTCAGGAGGCCTCTCTTTTATACAATGTGTCAAAATACAGTACAATGGAAACTGTAAGCTCTTCTTTCATATGTCAGAGAGCAAGTTATTTATAGTACATGAGGTGTAATAGGTTGGTTTAAATGAATGGGCGATGCTTGGTCCAGGTGTACTTGCAGGTGTTCGCCACTGGGTTCCCGCTGAATATCATAAGTACAGTATTACGCACGTGAACCTGTGTACGTAATGTGCGTGTATGCGTACGCACGGTGGCAATGCGCCCAAACAGAGGCCACTCTGTTTGAAGTTTGCATGTTGTGTGCATGTATTATTTTTGACTTTGACAATATATATATATATATATATATATATGTGCAATATACTGTATAGCTCTGGTAAAAAAAAATAGGATTTTAATTACCTACCGGTAAATCCTTTTCTCATAGTCCATAGAGGATACTGGGGTCCACATTAGTACCATGGGGTATAGACGGGTCCACTAGGAGCCTTGGGCACTTTAAGAAATCACTAATGTGCACTGGCTCCTCCCTCTATGCCCCTCCTACTAGACTCAGTCTAGAAACTGTGCCCGAGGAGACGGACATACTTTGAGAGAAGGATAGTTAAGGATAGTGGTGAGATTCCGAACCAGCACACACAACAAGAGGAAAGCCAAGCTAACCAAACTTGAAACGGGAACAGCAATGGCCGAACCAATATTACTTAACCAAGTAACAGTACAGGAAGAATAAAGCACCGGGCAGACGCCCAGTATCCGCTACGGACTACGAGAATAGGATTTACTGATAGGTAATTAAAATCCTATTTTCTCTTACGTCCTAGAGGATACTGGGGTCCACATTAGTACCATGGGGATGTACCAAAGCTCCCAAACCGGGTGGGGAAGTGCTGAGGTCCCTGCAGAACCGATTGACCAAACTGAAGGTCCTCAGCGGTCCTCAGTGGCTAAAGTATCAAACTTGTAGAACTTAGCAAACGTGTTCGAACTAGACCAAGTAGCTGCTTGGCAGAGCTGTAAAGCCGAGACACCCTGGGCAGCCGCTCAGGAAGAACCCACGACCTAGTAGAGTTGGCATGTACAGATCTAGAAACTGGCAAACTTGCTATAGAGTAAGCATGCTGGATAGTAAGCTTGATCCAGCGAGCAATAGACTGCTTTGAAGCAGGACACCCAACTTTATTGGGATTATAGAGTACAAAGAGCAAGTCAGATTTTCTGTGCCGAGCTGTCCGTTTGACATAGATATTCAAAGCCCGCACAACATCCAGGGACTTTGAAGTGGAAGAGGAGTCAGTAAGCACCGGAACCACAATAGGCTGGTTGATGTAATACGCAGACTTCACCTTTGGAAGAAATTGCTGATGAGTTCTGAGTTCAGCTCTATCATCATGAAAAATCAAATAGGGGCTCTTGTGAGACAACGCCCCCAATTCCGACACGTCTTTCCGAAGCCAAGGCCAGCAATGTGACTGTCTTCCATGTAAGAAACTTGACATCAACCTCCTGTAAAGGCTCAAACCATTCAGGTAGAAACTGCAACACCACATTGAGATCCCAAGGTGCCGTGGGAGGCACAAAGGGCGGCTGGATGTGCAGAACACCTTTCAAGAACGTCTGAACCTCAGGGAGGGAAGCCAACTGTTTTTGGAAGAAAATAGATAAGGCAGAAAGCTGGACTGTTATGGAGCCCAGACGTAGGCCCACATCCACACCAGACTGCAGAAAAAGCTGAAACCGACCCAGTCGAAATTCCACCGCAGGAATTTTCCTGTTTTCACACCAAGACACATATTTTCTCCAGATCCGGTGGTAATGTTTAGACGTTACCCCTTTTCTGGCTTGGATCATGGTAGCAATTACCCTGCCTGGAATTCCTTTGTGGGCTAAAATTTGATGCTCAACCTCCATGTCGTCAAATGTAGCCACGGTAAGTCTTTATAGACGAACGGCCCCTGTTGCAGAAGATCCTCTCGGAGAGGTAGAGGCCATGGATCCTCCAGAAGCATGTCTAGTAGATCCACGTACCAAGCCCTTCTTGGCCAATCCGGAGCAATGAGAATTGCCTGAACCTTTTCTCTTTTAATTCTTGGGATCAGTGGAAGTGGTGGAAACACATACACCATCTGGTAGGCCCATGGAGCCACAAGAGCATCCACCGCCACTGCCTGTGGGTCTCTTGACCTGGAACAATACCGCCTGAGTTTCTTGTTGAGACGAGAAGCCATCATGTCAATTTGTGGAGTTCCCCACCGACGTGTCACACACCCGAACACCTCCGGGTGAGGCCCCACTCTCCTGGCTGGAGGTCGTGTCTGCTGAGGAAATCTGCTTCCCAGTTGTCTACTCCCAGAATGAAGATCGCGGACAACGCCACAGCGTGACTTTCTGCCCAAAGGAGAATCCGTGTTACCTCTGACATTGCTGCTCTGCTCTTCGTTCCGACCTGTCAGTTTATGTACGTTACCGCCGTCACATTGTCCGACTGAACCTGGATCGCCTGATCTTGAAGAAGATGTGCTGCCTGTAGAAGGGCATTGCATATGGTCCTTAGTTCCAGAATGTTGATCAGAAGAATGGTTTCCTGACTTGACCATTTTCCTTGGAAGTGTTCCCCCTGGGTGACTGCTCTCCAACCTCTGAGGCTTGCGTCTGTGGTTAACTGAATCCAATTTTGAATCCCAAACCTCCAGCCCTTGGTAAGGTGAGAAATCTGGAGCCACCACAGCAGAGAAATCCTGGCTTTTGGCGACAGACGAATCCTCTGGTGCATTTGTCCAACAGGTCTAGCTGGAAGGGTCTGGCGTGAAACCGTCCATACTGCAGTTCCTTGTAAGTGGCTACCATCTTTCCCAGAAGGCGAATGCAGATATGCACCGATATCCGGGTTGGTATGAGAACATCACGCACCATCGACTGGATCTCCACTGCCTTCTCCAATGGAAGGAGTACCTTCTGTACTTCCATATCCAGTATCATCCCCAGGAACGGAAGCCTCCGTGTTGGTTCCAGGTGAGATTTTGGTAGGTTCAGAATCCACCCATGATCCCGGAGAAGCTGAGTTGAGAGGGCAATGCTGTCCAACAACAGCTCCCTTGATGGTGCTTTTATCAGCAGATCGTCCAGGTACGGAATTATGTTCACTCCCCATTTTCGGAGGAGGAACATCATCTCCGCCATTACCTTGGTGAACACCCTCGGAGACGTGGAGAGGCCAAAAGGCAGAGCCTGGAACTGGTAGTGACAGTCCTGTAAGGCAAACCTGAGATAAGCCTGATGAGGCAGACAGATCAGGTATGCATCCTTGATATCCAGAGACACCAAGAATTCCCCTTCCTCCAGACTCGAGATCACCACTCTTAGATACTTCATCTTGAATTTGAACACCCGTAAATACGGGTTCAACGACTTCAGGTTTAAAATGTGTCTCACCGAACCGTCTGGTTTTGGTACCACAAACAGGTTGGAATAATACCCTCTGTTCCGTAGCTGAGGTGGAACTGGAACAATGACCTGAGTCTGTATCAGTTTTTGAATTGCATCCAGAAAAATGTATACTTGCCTCCTGAGAAGCTGGTAAGCCTGACTTGAAGAATCTGTGAGGTGAGAGGTCCTGAAACTCCAGTCTGTATCCCTGGGTGATGAGCTCTTTGACCCAGGGATTCTGGCATGATGTTGCCGATACGTGACTGAAATCTTTTAGCTGGGCTCCCACCTGCCTGTCTTCCAGGCAGAGAGGTCCACCGTCATGCTAAAGGTTTTGAGAAAGCAGAACCGGAGTTCTGTTCCTGTGAACCTGCAGTTGCTTGTTTTCTGGGTTTACCTGTATTGCCTTTGAAGGCTGTAGAAGAACCCTTGGCTTTATTTTAAGATTTTGCTGTCTGAAAGGACTGTAGAGTCAGAGCAGAATAGGCCTTCCTAGCTGGAGGGAGGCAGCTTAAGGAAGATATGTAGACTTACCCGCCGTAGCCTTGGATATCCATGTATCCAGTTCTTCACCAAACAGGGCCTCACCTGGGAAAGGTAGGCTTTCCACCCCCTTTTTGGAATCTGCATCCGCCGTCCATTGACGTTGCCATAGACCCCTGCGTGCAGACACTGCCATGGGCGTGGTGCGTGCATTGAGCAATCCAATTTCTTTTATGGCTCCCACCATAAAATTTGCAGAGTTCTGTATATAGTGTAGGAGTAAAAGCATCTCACCTCTTGGTAAGGAATCTAACTCCTCAATTAGGTTACCCAACCATTTTGCAATGGCCCTAGTGATCCAAGCACAAGCTATAGTGGGTCTCTGGGCCACCCCCCGCAGCTGTGTATACAGACTTGAGAGTGGTCTAAATCTTGTGGTCAGCCTGTTAGGGTCTCCTGCCCTGTGCTGCCACGTCGTCATGGCAACCGGGAGACAAGTGCTAGTGGAGTAACCTGAGCGCAGCTGATACTCCGGTTCGGGTCTTTTGCTGTGCAGTGGTTATAGGCTCTGTGCACGGCAGGGGATCCGGTGCTGGTTTTTGTGCTCACAGTCTGTGAGGTCTGAGTGGGGCGTGGACAGCACCTGCTTTATAAGGCCTCTTTTCAGGGTAAGCAGATGCTGCTGAATCTTTGTTGGTTAGTCAGTTCATGAAAGTTAGCCAATACTGTGTAGCTTTGTATTTGTTTGTTGCTTACTGCAAATAGGCCTGGGGATTTGGTATTACACTCTGCCAATCCAGACCTAGCAGTAAGACTGGAGTCAGTTGTTTAGCTTGCTGGGGTTCTGTTACTACTCTGTGAACTTAGCAAGTTTGCGGCTGTATTCTAAGACTTGCCTGTCTAATCCTGTCTCACTGTGCTAGGTGTCAGGGGTCAGTTTAGTGGCAGTAAGCTAAAACCTGTGCACTGCAAGTGAGAATTAGGATTGTGGAGATTCTCCTTGTGTCTATCATTCCATCTCTGACCAAGGAGTTTACTGCCACACCCGTTGGTAACCCTTTAGGGTTTTGCTGTTGCCCTTAGCAACAGCATTTCGGGTTCTCTACGTATTAAAACACAACATCTTGCTTTTTCCATCTGAGCAGTTCTAATACAAGTGAGATACCCAGTTCCTTAGCCTCTGGGCTTCTCTGTTCACTTTGTGTGTATTTTGTTACCCTATCACCTTCTGTGTACGTTATGTCATATCCCCCAGTTTGTCTGTGAGTCCATTTGTTTTGCATAACAGTTCAAACACCAGTACATTCCTGCAGACACTGGAGTGCATAACAGTTCTGACACCAGTACTTTCCTGCAGGCACTGGTGTGCATAACATATTCAGCAGCCTAATACTCCTGTTGAAATTTTGTGGGAATATGGAGCATACCCCTCAAAATACGTTGCAACAGGTGGTCGATCAGGTGCAGGTCCTGACTCGACAATTTAATGATTTGTCCATTAAAATGCACACCTCCCAGGCTGCTGGCGGAGCTCCCGCAGCAGCAGCACCTGCAGGGGTTAAGGAGCCGAAAGTAAATCTCCCGGATCGTTTTTCTGGAGATCGCTCGCAGTTCTTTTGTTTCAAGGAGAGCTGCAAGCTATACTTCCGGCTTAGGCCTCAGTCTTCTGGGTCGGAGATTCAGCGGGTGGGCATAGTGATTTCCTTGCTACAAGGAGACCCACAGGTCTGGGCATATGGGTTGCAGCCTGACTGTCCGTCGCTTAAAAGTGTTGATGCTTTTTTTACGGCACTGGGCATGTTGTATGATGACCCTGACAAGACGGCCTCAGCCGAGGCTCAGATTTCGATCCTTAAGCAAAGGCGAAGGCCAGTTGAGGTTTACTGTACGGAGTTTCGGAGGTTGGCCCATGATACCCAGTGGAATGACCCAGCCCTGAGACACCAGTACCGAAGAGGTCTTTCTAACCAGATAAAGGACCAACTGGTACAATATCCCTTGCCTGATAGCTTGGATCAGCTCATGCAGTTATCCATCCGGGTGGATAGACGGCTGAGAGAGCGTAGGCTTGAAAGGGAGACTGAGATTTCCTTCCTTCCCAAGGGAACCTCAGACTCTGAGGAATTTTCTGAGGAGCCTATGCAGATTGGGGCTACCCGCCTCTCCTCGCGTGAGAAGACGCGGAGGAGACAGCAGGGGTTGTGTTTGTACTGTGGGAATAAAGGTCATGTGGTAGTATCATGCCCAGAAAAGCCGGAAAACTTCAGGGCCTGAGGGTGATGGGAAATATCCTGTCAGGCCAGAAGTCAGAATTTCCCAAGAAGACTTTTATCATTCCGGTGACCTTGAAGATCCTCGGTCAAACTGTCAAGACTGAGGCCTTTGTGGACAGTGGGGCCGACGGGGTTTTTATGGACCGCCAATTCGCCCTGAAACACTCTGTTCCCTTAGTACCCTTGGCATCGGAAATTGAGATTTGTGGGTTAAACGGGGAACCATTATCCCAAGGTAAAATTACCTCTTGCACTAGCCAGATTTCTTTGTTTATTGGAGCCACACACTCTGAAAAATTGTCCTTTTATGTGACTGTCTGTACTTGTGCCCCATTGGTGTTGGGGTTACCCTGGTTAAGGGCCCACAATCCTCAATTTGACTGGGTCTCTGGGGAGATTCTTAGTTGGGGTACTGATTGTTTCAGGAGTTGCTTGAGCCTTCCAGTCAGGCTCTCGCAGCTAAGTTTGCCAGGATTGCCAGGGTGTTATGCAGATTTTGCGGACGTGTTCTCCAAAAAAGTTGCAGAGGTACTACCTCCCCATCGCCCCTATGACTGTGCCATTGATTTGTTGCCAAATGCTAAGCTTCCCAAGAGCAGGTTGTACTCCCTGTCACGTCCTGAGACTCAGGCTATGGCAGAGTACATTCAGGAGAACTTGGCTAAGGGATTTATCAGACCTTCACAGTCTCCAGTTGGGTCGGGGTTCTTCTTCGTGGGTAAAAAGGACGGTTCGTTGCGACCCTGCATCGACTTCAGGGAATTGAACCGTATCACGATTAAAAACTCATACCCACTGCCTCTCATTTCGGTCTTGTTTGACCAGCTTCGTACTGCCACCATTTTTTCTAAGATTGACCTACGCGGTGCGTACAATCTAATCCGAATAAGAGAGGGGGATGAATGGAAGACTGCCTTTAATACCCACTCAGGGCATTATGAATATTTGGTGATGCCTTTTGGGCTCTGTAATGCCCCGGCAGTCTTCCAGGATTTCATGAATGATGTGCTCAGGGAATATTTGGATAGATTCTTAGTTGTATACTTAGATGACATCCTTATCTTCTCCCATTCCCTGGAGGAACATCGGAAGCATGTACGCTTAGTCCTCCAGAAACTCAGAGACCACCGGCTTGGGGCGAAGCTGGAGAAGTGCGAATTTGAAGTTCAGCAAATCGCATTTCTAGGATATATTATCTCCCCAGAAGGTTTCCAAATGGAGGGTTCCAAGGTACAGGCAGTCCTGGATTGGGTGCAGCCCACTAGTTTGAAGGCGCTTCAGCGTTTCCTGGGCTTTGCGAATTTTTATAGACGATTTATCGCTGGATTTTCGTCTATAGTGGCGCCCTTGGTGGCACTCAATAAGAAAGGGGCGGATGTTGCTCACTGGTCTTGTGAGGCTAAAGCGGCTTTTGCCCGTCTCAAAAGGGCATTTGTTTCGGCCAAGGTGCTGCGACACCCAGATCCAGAGCGTCCTTTTGTGGTGGAGGTGGATGCCTCTGAGATGGGTATTGGGGCAGTGCTTTCTCAGATGGGAGTGTCTGATAATCGCCTTCATCCCTGTGCTTATTTTTCCCGTAAATTTTCGCCTGCCGAGATGAATTATGACGTGGGTAACCGGGAATTGTTGGCTATTAAGGATGCACTCGAGGAGTGGAGACACTGGCTTGAGGGGGCTAAGTTTGTGGTCTCAATTCTCACTGACCATAAGAATCTGGCATATTTAGAGTCAGCGAAGCGTCTCAATGCCAGGCAGGCACGATGGGCTTTGTTTTTTGCTCGCTTTAATTTTTTGATAACATATCGCCCTGGGTCAAAAAACATCAAGGCTGATGCGCTCTCGCGGAGTTTTGCTCCAATCCAGGAGACCACCGAGGAGCCGTTGCCCATTGTTTCCCCATCATGTATTAAAGTGGGCATTACCCAGGACCTCTTATCATTAGTCCTTAGAGCACAGGAGCAGGCTCCTCCAGACCTTCCGGTAGGTCTTTTGTTTGTGCCTCCTAGGTTAAGACAGCGAGTGTTCCTGGAATTCCATGCCAAGAAGTCGGCAGGTCACCCGGGTATTGCCAGAACTCGGGAGTTGCTATCTAGGGCGGTGTGGTGGCCCTCGGTGGCTAAGGATGTGGATCAGTGGGTTCGGGCATGTGACATCTGTGCCCGAAATAAGACTCCTAGAGGGGTTCCTGTTGGCCCATTACATCCTCTCTCTATCCCATCTAAGCCATGGACCCACATTTCAATGGATTTTGTGGTGGACTTGCCCAAATCCTCGGGAATGACAGCCATCTGGGTTGTCGTTGACAGGTTTTCGAAGATGGCGCACTTCGTTCCACTGGTTGGGCTGCCATCAGCCAGACGCCTGTCTGAATTATTTATGCTGCATGTTTTGCGTCTCCACGGGTTGCCACTTGATGTGGTCTCTGACCGCGGATCCCAGTTTGTGGCCAAATTCTGGAGGGCATTTTGTTCCGATCTCCAGATTTCTGTCAGCTTGTCGTCAGGCTACCATCCGCAGTCTAATGGGCAGACTGAAAGGGTGAACCAGTCCTTGGAGCAGTTCCTCAGGTGTTATGTCTCCAAGTGTCAGACTGACTGGGTTGCTCATCTGTCCATGGCAGAGTTTGCCTATAACAACGCGGCTCACTCTGCTACAGGGATCTCTCCCTTCCTTTGTGTGTATGGGCATCATCCTAAGGCCAATTCTTTAGACCCCCTGGACTCCACGCCTGGTGGTTCCTCTGTGGTTTCGGTCCTTAGAGGTATTTGGCGGAAAGTGAAGAAAGCCCTTGTGTCTGTGTCATTAGTGACCAAAAGGGTTTTTGATAAGCGGAAAAGACCCTGCAGCTTCAAATTAGGAGACTTCGTCTGGTTGTCTACCAAGAATTTGAAGTTGAGACAGCCATCTCATAAGTTAGGGCCCCGGTTCATCGGCCCTTATAAGATCACCAGGGTTATCAATCCGGTGGCATTTCAGTTAGATCTGCCCCGTTCTTTGGGTATCAATAAAACATTTAATTGTTCCCTTTTAAAACGGGCGATTAGTAATCCTTCTTCCAGTGGAAGACCTTCCCCTCTTCTGATACGTGGCCAGAGGGAGTTTGTTGTTGAAAGGATTCTTGACTCCAAGGTGGTTCGGGGTCGGCTGTCATTTTTGGTGCACTGGAAGGGGTATGGCCCGGAAGAGCGGTCGTGGGTGCGCAGTTGTGATCTTCATGCCCCCAGACTGATACGCTCTTTCTTCTCGCAGTTCCCAGATAAACCCAGTGGTAGGGGTTCTTTGACCCCTCGTCAGAGGGGGGGTACTGTTAGGGTCTCCTGCCCTGTGCTGCCACGTCGTCATGGCAACCGGGAGACAAGTGCTAGTGGAGTAACCTGAGCGCAGCTGATACTCCGGTTCGGGTCTTTTGCTGTGCAGTGGTTATAGGCTCTGTGCACGGCAGGGGATCCGGTGCTGGTTTTTGTGCTCACAGTCTGTGAGGTCTGAGTGGGGCGTGGACAGCACCTGCTTTATAAGGCCTCTTTTCAGGGTAAGCAGATGCTGCTGAATCTTTGTTGGTTAGTCAGTTCATGAAAGTTAGCCAGTACTGTGTAGCTTTGTATTTGTTTGTTGCTTACTGCAAATAGGCCTGGGGATTTGGTATTACACTCTGCCAATCCAGACCTAGCAGTAAGACTGGAGTCAGTTGTTTAGCTTGCTGGGGTTCTGTTACTACTCTGTGAACTTAGCAAGTTTGCGGCTGTATTCTAAGACTTGCCTGTCTAATCCTGTCTCACTGTGCTAGGTGTCAGGGGTCAGTTTAGTGGCAGTAAGCTAAAACCTGTGCACTGCAAGTGAGAATTAGGATTGTGGAGATTCTCCTTGTGTCTATCATTCCATCTCTGACCAAGGAGTTTACTGCCACACCCGTTGGTAACCCTTTAGGGTTTTGCTGTTGCCCTTAGCAACAGCATTTCGGGTTCTCTACGTATTAAAACACAACATCTTGCTTTTTCCATCTGAGCAGTTCTAATACAAGGGAGATACCCAGTTCCTTAGCCTCTGGGCTTCTCTGTTCACTTTGTGTGTATTTTGTTACCCTATCACCTTCTGTGTACGTTATGTCATATCCCCCAGTTTGTCTGTGAGTCCATTTGTTTTGCATAACAGTTCAAACACCAGTACATTCCTGCAGACACTGGAGTGCATAACAGTTCTGACACCAGTACTTTCCTGCAGGCACTGGTGTGCATAACACAGCCGCATCCTTTAAGGAGGCTGCCCCCGGGACCGGTAAGACTATTTTACGGGACAATCTAGATACTGATGCATCAACAATCGGTGAGTTTTCCCATTTTTTCCTATCGTCCTTAGGAAAAGGGAAGGATGTCAGTAACCTTTTAGGGAGCTGAAACTTCTTGTCAGGATTAACCCAAGTTAGATGCAGGGAAAGTAGCAGAGGATTTCTTTTTTACATTAAAATAAGATTCCTCCGCATCCTCTGTCGCTTTGTCAGGAATATGCAGGACATCTCTAATAGCTTCTATCAGGGCCTGTATTCCCTGTGACAAAGCTGCATCCCCCCCCTTCCCGAGTCCACCTCACCCTCCTCAACGTCTGATACATCATCATCAGTATCAGTCTGCAGGATTTGGGCCAGTGTACGCTTTTGTAGACAAATGGCAGGGGTCTGAGAAGCCGGAATGTCCACTGAATCTCGATTCATCAGGTCATCTACCGACTGTCTCAAGTATTGTGTCTCTTTCTCATTTTAGGATAATTTATGGGAAATATTCAAGATCATCCCTTTCAATGAATCTAACCATACAGGTTCAAATCCACTAGCCTGAGAATGTGTACTATCCTGAGTACACTGCAGTGATCCCCTGAGTGAGAAAAACACTCTGCCGTGCATGAGACACACTCCTTTGACATAGTAAAATGTGAAAGAACGCACACACACAGGACAATAGGTTAAAAGTAGAGATGAGCTGGTTCGGTTCCTCGGGATCCGAACCCCCCCAAACTTCACCCATTTTACACGGTTCCGAGGCAGCCTCGGATCTTCCCGCCTTGCTCGGTTAACCAGAACGCGCCCGAACGTCATCATCCCGCTGTCGGATTCTCGCGAGATTCGTATCCTATATAAGGAGCCGCGCGTCGCCGCCATTTTCACTCGTGCTTTGGAGATTGAACGGAGAGGACGTGGCAGCGTTCTCTCCCTGAAAAGCTCCGTAATCTGTGCTCAATGTGCTGAAAATATCTGTGCTCAGTGTGCGGCAAATAATCTGTGCTCAGTGTGCTGAAAATATCTACGTTCTCTGCCTAAAAACGCTCCATATCTGTACTCGGTGTGCTGCAAATATCTGATCAGTGTGCTGCATTGTGGGAACTGGGGACCACCAGTATATAATATATACTTTTCTATAGCTTCTATACTGCTTGTCAGGACACACATGGGTCACAGTTACACAGCTCTGTACTGATATATACAATAATATATATATACTTTTCTATAGCCTCTATACTGCTTGTCAGGACACATGTGTCACAGTTACACCACTCTGTACTGATATACAGTAATATTATATATACTTTTCTATAGCTTCTATACTGCTTGTCAGGACACACATGTGTCACAGTTACACCGCTCTGTACTACTACTGATATACAGTAATATTATATATACTTTTCTATAGCTTCTATACTGCTTGTCAGGATACACATGTGTCACAGTTACACCGCTCTGTATTACTACTGATATACAGTAATATATACTTTTCTATAGCTTCTATACTGCTTGTCAGGACACATGGGTCACAGTTACACCGCTCTGTACTGATATACAGTAATAATATATATACTTTTCTATAGCTTCTATACTGCTTGTCAGGACACATGTGTCACAGTTACACCACTCTGTACTGATATACAGTAATATTATATATACTTTTCTATAGCTTCTATACTGCTTGTCAGGACACACATGTGTCACAGTTACACCGCTCTGTACTACTACTGATATACAGTAATATTATATATACTTTTCTATAGCTTCTATACTGCTTGTCAGGATACACATGTGTCACAGTTACACCGCTCTGTATTACTACTGATATACAGTAATATATACTTTTCTATAGCTTCTATACTGCTTGTCAGGACACATGGGTCACAGTTACACCGCTCTGTACTGATATACAGTAATATTATATATACTTTTCTATAGCTTCTATACTGCTTGTCAGGACACATGGGTCACAGTTACACCGCTCTGTACTGATATACAGTAATATTATATATACTTTTCTATAGCTTCTATACTGCTTGTCAGGACACATGGGTCACAGTTACACCGCTCTGTACTGATATACAGTAATATTATATATACTTTTCTATAGCTTCTATACTGCTTGTCAGGACACACATGTGTCACAGTTACACCGCTCTGTACTACTACTGATATACAGTAATATATATACTTTTCTATAGCTCCTATACTGCTTGTCAGGACACATGTGTCACAGTTACACCGCTCTGTACTGATATACAGTAATATTATATATACTTTTCTATAGCTTCTACACTGCTTGTCAGGACACACATGTGTCACAGTTACACCGCTCTATACTACTACTGATGATCAGTAATATATATACTTTTAAATAGCTTCTATACTGCTTGTCAGGACACATGTGTCACAGTTACACCGCTCTGTCTGTACTGATATATACAATAATATATATACTTTTCTATAGCTTCTAGTATTACAGTGCAGCATTTTGGTGACTAACAGTATATAGTTGTACAATAGGCCATTGTTATATCTTGCAGCTCTGTGTCACTGCAAGTATCCATCCATTTCATTTTCTTCCAGTGATTTGGACCAATAATACTATTGATTAGAACAAATAATTCCAGTGATTTTGTCATTTTCTTCCAGTGATTTGGACCAATAATACCATTGATTAGAACGAATAATTACAGTGATTTTGTCATTTTCTTCCAGTGATTTGGACCAATAATACCATTGATTAGAACGAATAATTCTAGTGATTTTGTCATTTTGTGATTTGGACCAATAATACCATTGATTAGAACAAATAATTCCAGTGATTTTGTCATTTTCTTCCAGTGATTTGGACCAATAATACCATTGATTAGAACAAATAATTCCAGTGATTTTGTCATTTTCTTCCAGTGATTTGGACCAATAATACCATTGATTAGAACGAATAATTCCAGTGATTTTGTCATTTTCTTCCAGTGATTTGGACCAATAATACCATTGATTAGAATGAATAATTCCAGTGATTTTGTCATTTTCTTCCAGTGATTTGGACCAATAATACCATTGATTAGAACAAATAATTCCTGTGATATTGAGGTGTTTGTGTCGCTTAGCTTAGCCGTCCAGCGACCACAGTGCACCTCTTTTTCTCTTTTCTTTGCATCATGTGCTGTTTGGGGCCAATTTTTTGAAGTGCCATCCTGTCTGACACTGCAGTGCCACTCCTAGATGGGCCAGATGTTTGTGCCCCCCTCTTGGGTCGCTTTGCTTAGTCATCCAGCGACCTCGGTGCAAAGTTTAGGACTAAAAATAGTATTGTGAGGTGTTCAGAATAGACTGGAAATGAGTGGAAATTGTGGTTATTGAGGTTAATAATACTATAGGATCAAAATTACCCCCAAATTCTATGATTTAAGCTGTTTTTGAGGGTTTTTTGGAAAAAAACACGGGAATCCAAAACACACCCGAATCCGACAAAAAAATTTCAGGGAGGTTTTGCCAAAACGCGTCCGAATCCAAAACATGGCCGCGGAAGCTAATCCAAAACCAAAACACAAAACCCGAAAAATGTCCGGTGCACATCTCTAGTTAAAAGCACAGTTAACCCACACAGAGTCCCCTAGGGGGACACAGAGTATGATGGAGCCAGCCACACCGCGCCCCTATAGCTAATTTCCAAGTTTATCTGGGTTGCAAACTAAGCACCCTTAATAGGGGCTTAGTATACTATTATTGCTCCCCCCCTTGCTATGACCCCCTGGTACTGCTGAGGTGATCTGGAGTCTTTGTGGAGGAGCAGCACTTTACTGACAGCCTGTATGTGTATAGCTGCAGAGGGAAAATGGCGCTGGTGAGCTGCTGGATCCGTTCATAGTGAAGCCCCGCCCCCTTAATGTAGCGCGGTCTTCCCGATTTTTATACTGGCTGAGGTCATATTTCTGCACTACAGTGAGTTAAAAGGGGGTGCAGCCTAATTTAAAAGGGCGTGGCCTTGCATGTCTTTTCTCCTTCGCTCCGGGGGCATGTCCAGCTTCCCCGAAGATGCTGGCTGCCCCCTGGAGACTGGAGTGTGTGTGTGCCGACTCTTATCTGTGACAGGAGCCGAGTGCCGCATGAGATTATCTCACTGCAGCACTCGGCTCCTGTCACTGCAGAAGAGCTGGCACTTTGGTGTCACCCCTTCCGAGGGGGACACCCGGGTGCGGGCTGCACCCCCAGCACCCGCCTTCTGATGCCACTGTCTGCGCCCCTACCCTTGTGCCACCATTACAACCGGCAACCCTCTAACTGGGATGTCGGCCATCTACTCACCACTCTTCTTACTTCTGGCTCTGTTAGCAGAGGTGGCATGCTGTGGGTCTGTACGCTTGCCGTGGTGGGGCTTGTGAATAGGACTCTCAGGAGCTCAGTGTCCTGTCAGCAGGGAACTGGACCATTAACACTAAGGAGGTTAGGCCGTCCCCGTCCCCCCCCTGGTGCCAATCAGACCTGCTTGAAATCAAATAATAGAAAATAAATGCATAAAACTCTTCAGGAGCTTCCCAAACGTGACCGGCTCCTCCGGGCACATTTTCTAAACTGAGAGGGGCATAGAGGGAGGAGGCAGTGAACACTATTGATTTCTTAAAGTGCCCAAGGCTCCTAGTGGACCCACCTATACCCCATGGTACTAATGTGGACCCCAGTATCCTCTAGGACGTAAGAGAAATACAAATAGGAAGCACACACTTGCGGCAAGAGCATTCAAAACAGTACAAAACAAAGTTTTCAAAGAGTTAAACTACTACCTGCCTGTGGGGATCATTCTGACCCGTTCACCCGCTGCTGTTTTTCGCAGCTGAGCGAACAGGTCTCTACTGCGCATGCGCCGTAGTGTGCCGGCGCATGCCAGACGGCCGAAGGCCATTGCAGGGTTGCGATCGCCTCTGCCTGATTGACAGGCAGAGGCGATCGCTGGGCGGGAGGGGGCGGAAAGGCGGCGGTTGGCCTCCATTTTGTAGGCGCGGTCCGGCCAACGCAGGCGTGGCCGGACGGAACGGGGGGCGGGCCACAGCGGCTGCGTGACATCACACGCAGCCGCTGCGGGCCGGGGAGTGAGGAGTATGCATAAAATGGGGTATGGAGACAAAGGATGAGAGTGTAATCCTACCACTGTATAAATCATTGGTGTGGCCATACCTCGAATATTGTGTACAGTTTTGGGCACCATACTATAAAAAAGATATCTTGGAACTCGAAAGGGTTCAGAGAAGAGCCACCAAACTGGTTAAGGGGTTAGAGGCACTGGACTATGAGGAAAGACTTAAAAGGCTTGATATGTTCACACTGGAAAAGAGGCGACTGAGAGGGGGCATCATTAATATTTATAAATACATTAAGGGACAATATAAGGATCTATCAAACGATTTGTTTACCAAAAAAAAAACTACATAGGACACGAGGACACCAACTGAGGTTACAGGAGAAAAAATTCCATAGCCAACGGAGAAAAGGATTCTTCACAGTAAGAGCAGTAAGGATTTGGAATTCTCTTCCACAGAATGTAGTAATGGTGGAGACAATCAATAAGTTTAAATATGGATTAGATAAATTCCTAGCTGAAAAAAATATCCAGGGATACAGCATTTAATTAATATTTTAAAAAAATTAAAAAAAATAATGTAATGTACAATAGGTTGAACTCGATGGACATTTGTCTTTTTTCAACCTCAACAACTATATGTAACTATGTAACTATGAGTAGCTCCCGGGCCAGCACGCTAAAGCTGCGCTAGTCGGGAGCTACTCTTGAAGTGCAAAGGCATTGCCGCTGTGCGATGCCTTTGCACTTCTGCGGGGGGGGGGGGCTGGCACTCACATGCTGGGCGTCCCCCCGCATGTCAGGGAAGATGATCGTAGCTGTGCTAAATTTAGCACAGCTATGATCAACTCAGAATGACCCCCAATATACAGTGTGACAAGCGCTGTGGCAGCCGGAAGCAGCAGCGCACAGCAGCAGAGTCTCAGAGCAGGGAGAGCGCCTCTCTATGCCGGCACCTCCCTGCTTTGCAGACTCTGCTGAGCGGGTTGCGCCGGCTTTGCATAACAATTACCTAGTCTAAAGTAAAAAATAATGAAACATTTCTTTGGTTGCCTAATAGTGGTTGTCAACAGTCAGAAGCATTTACTCTTCCAAAATATGTTGGTCTTATAAAGTCTCTAATTTCTATGAATATAAATGCTTGCCAAACACTTCCAATGTGTAGATTACTGATGTAGGCCTGTGACTAAGGGCTGCCCAGTTTAATAGGTGGCTGCAGAGCCGGCCCTAAGCCATTTGATGCCGTAGGCAAGATTTTTTTACTTCTGGAGGAGGTCAAAGCCATAAGCAGTGTTTTATCCTTAATTGAGGTTATCGAGGATACATTGTAACATTAAAAAACAATGGAGGTCATTCCGACACGTTCGCACGCAGCTTTTTTTGCTGCGGTGCGAACGGGTGCGGAATGTGCATCGGCGGCGGCTGCTGTGCACGTGCGCAATGTTGCCTGGCAACAGAGGTCGCCGGTTACGCCGCGGCTACAGACGGAAGCGGTCGCAGAGGTGACCGCTAAGAAGATTGACAGGAAGGAGACGTGGCAGGGCGGATCCGGACCGTTGGAGACCGTTTTCGGGGAGTGGTAAGTAAAACGCAGGTGTGTCCAGGACAACGGAGGGCGGAGGTGTGACGTCAAAGCCGGGCCCATCATCGCTGGATCCATCGCACAGGGTAAGTATGTCCAGCCCTAGTCTACTTCTGGTTGATTTTTTTTTTAGCTTAGCAGGGCTGCACAAGCGATCGCAGCCCTGCTAAGCTAAAATACACTGCCCCATAGGCGTGGACTATTGATCGCAGCAGCAGCAAAAAGTTGCTGGCTGCGATCAACTCGGAATGACCACCAATGTAAGCACAGAGTCTCACATAGCCAAAGATTAATAGGGAAATCCTGCCAAAAAAATAATAACTAATATTACGATGTGTAATAGCTTTAAATAAGGTGTGGTATCACATTTCCCCTATGTCAGTCATGCAGGTGCCTCAAACCAGAAAGAACCATTCCGGGCCGGTCTGGTGGGGTCTGTGAGGTCATGCTGTGATGTCATAATGAGCCTCAAACCAGAAATTACCAGTCCTAGCCAGTCTGGTAGGGAGGGTCTGTGAGGTCATGCTGTGATGTCATAATCAGAGGCATAGAAATGGGGGGGGGGCAAAAGGGCAGCAGGCTCCCCCCCAAACATGTCAGATGCGCAGGCGCTGGGGAGGGGAGCACTTACCCCCAGATCACCGTGGAAAAACTCCAGCGCCGCAGCATGCTGCCCCATGTCCTGTCCAGCCGCCTCTGGGCAGTACGGATGGTGTAATGGTTAGCATTACTGCCTCACAGCACTGAGGTCATGGGTTCGATATCCACAATGGCCCTAACTGAGCAGAGTTTGTATATTCTCCCCATACTTGCGTGGGTTTTCCCCGGGTGCTCTGATTTCCTCCCACAATTCAAAAATATACTGGTAGGGTAATTGGCTCCCAACAAATTAACCCTAGCATGAATGTGTGTACATGTGATAGGGAATATAGATTGTAAGCTCCACTAGGGCAGGGACTGATGTGAATGAGCAAATATTCTCTGTAAAGTGCTGCGGAATATATGCGCTATATAAATAACTGGTAATAATAATAATTGCTGGGAGGAGGTGGGGATGTCCCAGCAAGCTCAGCATGGCCACACCTCCTCCCAGTAATGCATCTGAGAAGAGCCAGTTGGACAGGACACAGGGCAGAATGCTGCGGCGCTGGGGTTTTGAAGTTAGAGTCTCCGTGGTGATCTGGGGGTAAATGCTCTCCGGTTGGGGGAGGGGGTAATCGTAGGGGGAGCGCCAAATTTATTTTTATCTACACCTCCCCAACCACAACACATTCTGGCGCCCCTGGTCATAATGGTATCAACTGCCTATATCTTGACTTTGCTGCTGCCTCCCTCATTCTCCTTCAGAGACATTGAAACACACAGCTCACCGGCAGCTCACCAGCAGCTCACCGGCAGCTCACCGGCAGGAGGACAATAACTGGCAGCAGATACAGTACTTTAATAAGGTCAGTAGCTGGACAAAGACAAGGGCAGCTTAGTTATATGCATTAGTAGACTTAGGGGCCCATTTATAAGCTATTCAAAACTTGTTGATTGGAGCTATTCAAAACTTGTTGATTGGCGTATGTGCTCCAGCCAATCATCTCCCAACCGTCATGTGTTTGAAAAATGTCAGCTGGGAGCTAATTGGCTGGAGCAACATTTATCACAAGTAATGAATTTTTGAACAGTTAAAAATCATTGATACATAGTAACATAGTAACATAGTATCTGAGGTTGAAAAAAGACAATTGTCCATCGAGTTCAACCTATTTGTGGTGTCCTATGCATGATGATTTGACTAAAATTTCTGACTGATTCTGCTGTCAGCCATTGCATTTTATCCCTATTTATAGTAACTATAATGCATGACTATGCACCATACCCCTGGATATCCTTATCCAATAGGAATTTATCTAACCCATTCTTAAAGGTGTTGACAGATTCCGCCATTACAACTCCCTCGGGCAGGGAATTCCAAACACGTATTGTCCTTACCGTGAAAAAGCCTTTACGCCGTATTGTGCGGAATCTCCTTTCCTCTAACCTGAGCGAGTGTCCACGAGTCCTCTGTGTTGATCTAACCAAAAACAGGTCCCGCGCAAGCTCTGTGTATTGTCCCCTTATATATTTGTAGATGTTGATCATATCCCCTCTTAGTCTCCGCTTTTCCAATGTAAACATGCCTAGTCTTTCAAGCCTTTCCTTGTATTCCATCGTCCCCATGCCCTTAATTAGTTTGGTCGCCCTCCTCTGTACCTTTTCAAGCTCCAGGATATCCTTTTTGTAGTACGGTGCCCAGAACTGTACACAGTATTCAAGGTGTGGCCTCACTAGTGATTTATATAACGGGAGTATAATACTCTCGTCCCTAGCATCAATACCCCGTTTTATGCATGCTAATATCTTATTAGCCTTCTTTGCTGCAGTCCTACTTTGGGTACTACTGCTTAGCTTGCTATCTATGAGGACACCTAAGTCCTTTTCCAGTACAGAATCCCCTAATTTTACCCCATTTAGTAGGTAGGTGTAATTTTTGTTCTTGTTACCACAGTGCATTACCTTACACTTGTCTGTGTTGAAGCGCATTCTCCATTTGGCTGCCCATGCTTCTAATTTAACTAAGTCGTTCTGAAGAGACTCGGCATCCTCCTCTGTATTTATAGCCTTACACAATTTGGTATCATCTGCAAAAATTGACACCATGCTCTCTAGACCTTCTGTTAGGTCGTTAATGAAAATATTGAACAATAGCGGTCCTAATACTGAGCCTTGCGGCACACCACTTAGCACTTCAGTCCAAGTTGAAAAAGATCCATTAACCACAACGCGCTGCTTCCTATTATCTAACCAGTTTTTGACCCAAGTGCATATTGTGCTTCCTAGCCCTGATTCTTGTAGCTTGTATATAAGTCTCATGTGTGGTACAGTATCGAACGCTTTGGCAAAGTCTAAAAAGATTACATCCACGTCTTTACCCTGATCTAGGTTTGCGCTTACTGTTTCATAAAAGCCAAGTAAGTTGGTTTGACAGGATCTGGGCCCCTTAGAGCATGATCAATGAGAATCAGAGGGGAATAGAAATTGTTACTTTAATGATTTAATAAAATAGAAAATAGGATCCAGATACTACACATTAAACTGGAAACAAATTCATAGAAAATTAAATTATGTCATAGCTGGTGATTATTTAAATAATACTATCATATGTTTTATTTAAAATGTTTTGGATTATACTTGTGTATGTTAGTTTATTATAGTGGTCACAGAGACTTTCCATGATGGTTTCATCTTTTGCCACTGAAGCCAAACTATGGAGCTATTTATGTACTGAGAAACCCTCACCGCTCTCCTGGTTTCCTTATTACACACTGAGCCATAGAGTACATCAGCAATACATGGCCACCATTTATTATTAGTAACCTAGGGGGAGATCTCTCATCCCTTCTAATGATGGGAGGTGTTGCCCATAGTTACTGGATCATTGTAGAGAGTATACTAGATAAATAATAGAAGATAATTGGTTGTCATGGGCAACAGCTCCACTTATACTCTTTAGAAGGTTTGATAAGTCTGAAAATATTAGGGAAATTAGAAAGTAGGTTTATGTCGGACACCGCAGATGATTTTACAATTTCCAACATTGAAAGTGCACTCACCTTACATAGGTAAAATGGGAGCAGATGTATTAAGCCTGGAGAAGTGACAAAGCAGTGATAAGTGCAAGGTGATAACGCACCAGCCAATCAGCTCCAATATGTAAATTTAGAGTTAGGAGCTAATTGGCTGGTGTGTTATCACCTTGCACTTATCACTGCTTTATCACTTCTCCAGGCTTAATACATCTGCCCCACGGTTACTGGGGAATTGGACTGTACAGAAAGGCCATTATACCTCTTACAGTTTCAGGTTCTAGTTGATCTTAAACATGAATGTATATCCCTTTAAAGTTGATGTCACAGTTGTAAGTGCATTTCAAGTTATCTAACACTATCTACTCTTCATCTTTCCCCACATAAGCACCATGCCTCCAAGATGGGTCATCTCATTCTGGAACACCATAACCTCCTGTTATCCTTGCAGGAAATATCGGAAATGGATTGGTAAGAGAAGAGAGGCCAACGTGCCTTGCCCTACTGAGCTTGAGGTGGAAGAACTGACTCCAACTGAGCAGGTGGAAGAGGTCTACTCTAATGGCAGCCTGAGCAAGGAACCCACTCCCAGTAAAAAGAACAACAATGATCGCCAGTACGCCCTGGAAGTGGAAAACAAAAAGCTAGCAGAAGAGATGAACTTGCTAGCGGAGGAGAATGAGATCTTGAAAACCAAGCTTAAGATCTAATATAACACTCTGACAGAGGCAGTGAAGATGATGGAGGAGGCCACTGCCAGACTCCGCTACTAAGACCCAGTAGCTGACTAGTAAAACATGAATCCTTATCTTTAAGTATTCACCTGTTAGAAAAGGTGGAAAATATGTTCTGAGAGGTTTCTGTAATCTTCTAATCGAAAAGTGCTGAAATCTCTCAGTGTATATTTTCTACCTTTTGTCACCTTCTCTAATAGGTGAAAGGATTCATGTATGTCATCATCTGGTTACAGCTAACTGTGGGTATATTGTTTCCATTACATTCTCTGGTTATTACATCTTGAACATCAATAAACAAACAGGGCAAAGATATTGGGGGTCATCCCGAGTTGATAGTACGTAGCAACTTTTTGCTGCTCGTACGATCAACTTTTTGCTGCTCGTACGATCAACTAGATGCCGCCTATGGGGGAGTGTATTTCTGCATAGCAGGGCTGCGATCGCTTGTGCAGCCCTGTTATGCTAAAAAAGTTTTGTGCAGAAGTAGACTAGGCCTGCAGTTACTTACCCTGTGCGAGCGATCCAGCGATGATGGTCCCGGATTTGACGTCAGACATCCGCCCTCCAAATGCCTGGACACGTCTGCGTTCGAATCTCCACGCTTGGAAAACAGTGAGTAGACACCCCGGAACGCCTCCCCGCTGTCAATTTTCTTGCGATCGCGCTAGCGATCACTCTCTTCTTTATTCTGGCCGCTGCCCCGCGACGATCGTCGCCGGGCAACAATGCGTGTGTGCAATGCATGCGCAGTTCCAACCCATTCACACCGCAGCGATGAACCGATACGTGTGAACGGGTCGAAATGACCCCCATTGTCTTGAGTGCGTTCTTGTCTCTATTAAATTTATGTGTAGTGAGAAATATATCTTAGGTCTGGGTAAATATGTTATGATGAAAATTATTCATAATACAAAAAAATATTCATATTATCAGGGAAAACATTATCACAGGTAGGTATCCAAAATATCTCAAATAAATCACATATGGTGGCATATTAAGCAATGGTATAATAACACATAACAGTATCTACAAAAAAATGTAACTAAATCTTAAACCGTTTCCCGATTTTATAATTGTGATAACCTGAATAATCGGTTCTCAGGTGATAGTGTCAATTTAGCTCCTGTATCAGAGCACCAATAAGATCATCATACACCTACTCAGATGTATCACTAGGGGAAAGTCTCCATATTAATGTAACCAGTGGAACTAGTCAGCACATATACATAGTATCAATAGTTCTTGAGCACAGTTTGGCTTCTTATATCTGAGCACCATTTAGCTGAACTCAATATCCACTTATTTGAGTCTATTATTTAGAGAAACATCTACTACATAGCATAACATCGGAAATAATTAGCACTTATTAGGTAGTTAATATTTCCATTTCTTTAGAGCATCCAATGCTTGTATATAAGTTTACCAGTAATGGATATTGGGGGTAATTCCAAGTTGATCGCAGCAGGAAATTTTTTAGCAGTTGGGCAAAACCATGGGGGTAATTCCAAGTTGATCGCAGCAGGAACTTAGTTAGCAGTTGGGCAAAACCATGGGGGTAATTCCAAGTTGATCGCAGCAGGAACTTAGTTAGCAGTTGGGCAAAACCATGTGCACTGCAGGGAAGGCAGATATAACATGTGCAGAGAGAGTTAGATTTGAGTGGTGTGAGTTCAATCTGCAATCTAAATTGCAGTGTAAAAATAAAGCAGCCAGTATTTACCCTGCACAGAAACAAAATAACCCACCCAAATCCAACTCTCTCTGCAAATGTTATATCTGCCCCACCTGCAGTGCACATGGTTTTGCCCAACTGCTAAAAAATTTCCTGCTGCGATCAACTTGGAATTACCCCCACGTGCACTGCAGGGGGGGGGCAGTTATAACATGTGCAGAGAGAGATAGATTTGGTTGTGGTGAGTTCAATCTGCAATCTAAATTGCAGTGTAAAAATAAAGCAGCCAGTATTTACCCTGCACAGAATCAAAATTACCCACCCAAATCTAACTCTCTGCAAATGTAATATCTGCCCCCCCCCCCTCCCCCCCTGCAGTGCACATGGTTTTGCCCAACTGCTAAAAAATGTCCTGCTGCGATCAATTGGAATTACCCCCATTGTTTTAAAAGTTACAAAATTATGTCCTTCTGTCTCTTTAAATAATGTACCAAAATAAATAAATATTTTTCAAGAGACTTACTGTTTAACTATATATGATCTCCATTTGGCTCTATGTATATCAAGCACTATGTTATTTTGAGATCCAAAGAAGTTGTTTTATAAAGAAAACTCCTCTTAGGGTGTGTACACACGGTGAGATATTTTCTTTCGATTTTGACTATATAGTCAAAATCGCAAGAAAAGTTAGTGCAGATCACAAGGTGAAAGTCACCTTGTGATCCCGATTCAATCCCGATGTGCGGTCCCGCCAGGTCGGCATCGCAAGAAAAGATAGACTGTGCAGGCAAGTCAATCTTTGCTAGATCGGTGTACTATCTAGTTCATCTCACATGTCAATGACATCTCACATAAGCCAAAATCTCACATAAGCCAAAATCGTAAGCACACATAGTCCATATCTCAATAAAAGTTAGTCAAAATCGGCGGTGCTGGGCTCCTGGGAGTTCAAGGGAAATCGCCAGTGAAAATCGGGCATAGCAAGGATCTCACCGTGTGTACACACCCTAATACCATCAAATTATTTTTTTTTTATATAGTTATGCACTAAAAAGATACAGTACATTATAAGGTACTGCTTAAGTGAAATAATATGGGATTTGTTTGCAGACAATTTACCTAACATAATACATGTGAGTATGAGAGCTCTGGCACGGTGGTGTAGACCACATTAGTATTCAGATGGAAGCAGGTGAGTGTGAGAGCTCTGGCTTCTGATGGTCTGTTGGCATAACCTACACTAGAATCCTGGTGGGAGCAGGCCAGTGTGAGATCTCTGACTACTGATGGTCCGGTGGCATAGCCTGTACCAGTATCCGAGTGGGAGCATGTGACAAAGAGAGTTTGGCTACTGATGGTCCGGTGGTGTAGTCTGCATTAGTATCCCAGTGGGAGCAGGTGGGTGTGAGAGCTCTGGTTACTGGCGGTCCGGCAGTGACATGCGGTGGGCTGAGGTAGGTGAGGCAGAGACTTTCCTGTCATACTAACATTTGTGCAAGACTTTTGACTGATAATGTATATGAAAAATACAAAGAATGTATGATAAATATCTTCTTTCCATTATTCTAATCATTTTTATAGTCTGACTGGAAGCAGGCGAGTGTGAGAGCTCTAACTACTCATGAACCATCGCTGTAGTCCAAACTAGTATCTGAGTGGGAGCAGGCAAGTGTGAGAAAGTGTGTGTGTGTGTGTATGCGTGTGTATCTGTGTGTGTGTGTGTGTGTGTGTGTGTATCTGTGTTTGTGTGCATATGTGTTTGTGTGCATCTGTGTGTGTGGGCATGATGTGTATAAGTGAGACTTCTGTGGGCATTATCAGGTAAATGTATGATAAAGTATACATCGTTCTTTAACTATTTAGACCCATACTTCACCAGCATTTAATAACATGCTTGCTGCCAATATGGGAGTGCATTAGCTCACCTCTCCGGTGATACGCATGTCCCATATAAGCTTACCTCTTCGGCAGCCACACCAACAGTGGGCATGCACCGTCACACACACTCCCCCGACTGGCTCACTGGACATTACCAAGTTCTCGCTAATATTGCGAGATCTCACATGGAGCCTGGATACGGCAACTGCTGCAGCCAGTGACAGAGCTGTACCTGGCTTTAGCTGTCGAAATCGATAGCTGCAGGTGTCGGAACAGTCAGCGATGCCAACCGTTCATATATTGCCCCCTCATATCAGCATCCTGTATTTTAGATAGCAGTGCCGATGTGGACAGGGGTGCACTGCATAGCGCCCCTGTCACTGAGCCCACACTACCAGAGTAATACATGGAGAAATGGTATCAGTGCACATAACGTGCACTGATACCATTTCTCCCCTATAATGACCAATCATACATTTACCCCTATGTGTATAAGCAGCACCACTACTGGGGGCATTATATATAAGCAGCACCACTACTGGGGGTATTATATGGATAAGCAGTGCCACTACTAGGGGCATTATGTATAAGCTGTGCCACTATTAGGGGCATTATGCATAAACAGTGCCACTACTAGTGGCATTATGTATAAGTGGAACCACTACCAGGGGCATTATGTATAAGAGGCACCACTATGGGGGGCATTATGTATATTAGCAGTGTCACTACTGAGGGCATTATGTATAAGCAGCACCACTACTGGAGGCATTATGTATAAGTGGTTCCATTACTGGGGGCATTACGTATTAGCGACACCACTACTGGGGGCATTATGTAAAATCCGTGCCACAACTATGGGCATTATGTATAAGCGGTGCCACTACTAAGGGCATTATGTGTGTTAATGGCACCACTAATGGATCATTATGTATAAACAGCACTACTACTGAGGGCATTATGCATAAGCAGCACCATTACTGGGGGCATAATGTGTATAAGCAATGCCACTACTGGGGGCATTATGTATAAACGGCATCACTACTGGAGCATTATGTGTATGTGTTGCCACTATTGGGGGATTTATGTATTAGCAGTGGTAGTACTGGGGGCATTGGGTATAAGCGGTGCCACTACTGGGGGCATTATGTATAAGCAACGCCACTACTGGGGGCATTAGGTATAAGCGGTGCCATTACTGGGGGCATTATTTAAAGTGGCACCATTACTGGGGGAATTATGTATAAACGGCACTACTACCGAGGGCATTATGTGTATAAGCGGTGCTACTACTGGAGACATTATTTATAAGAGACATTACTACTATGGGCATTGTGTGTATAAGCGGAACTACTACTGGGGGCATCATGTTTATAAATGGCACTATGGGGAATTATGTGTATTAGTGGGGTATTATGTGTATAAGCGGACTACTACTGCGGGCATTATGTGTATAAGCGGCACTTCTACTGGGGGTATTATGTGTATAAGGGGCGCTACAGTTGGGGGCATTATGTGTATATGTGGCACTACTACTGGGGGTATTATGTGTATAAGCAGCAGTACTACTGGGGGTATTATGTGTATAAGGGGTGCTACAACTAGGGCATAATGTGTATAAGCGACACTACTACTATGGGCATTATGGGTACATGCGGCACTACAACTGGGACATTATGTGTATAAGTGACACTACTACTGGGGGATTTATGTTTATAAGTTGCACTTCTACTATGGGCATTATGTATAAGCAGCACTACTACTAGGGGGCATTACGTGTATAAGCAGCACTGTGTGTGTGTGTTCATCACTTACAGAGTGTCCGGTGATCTTTTTTCAGCATGCAATCCTGCAGCATCTTCTCCATGAAGCTGCTGCTGCAGTTTTGTCCGGACTCCCGTCACTTACACTGTCAGCCAGGCAGGTGCTCTTAGAAGTTGACAGTGCACCACGATCTCCATGCCTCTCTGCCAGACAGGTGTTCCCACTTGGCTCCGTGTGTCTAGTCTCCGGGCAGACACTGCTGATATAGTGCCGTTCCACACTCCCGGCTGCTGCTCCAATCGTGATTGGTGGGACCCTTAGAGCTAACCTGCTGTAGTAGTGCATTTCCCCCTACTGCGGTGCAGTGTACAGTCCGATCACTGCTATTCAGTAGGGGTGTCCTGTGGCAAACGCAGGGTTTTCATGGGGCAGTTCCCTTGCATGTATGTATGTTTGGTGTGTGTGTGTGTGTGTGTGTGTGTGTGTGTGTGTGTGTGTGTGTGTGTGTGTGTATATATATATATATATATATATATAAAATATCACTCACTTTCCCATAGAGAAAAAATGCGTAAACCAGCACTCACGATTCAGTTACATCCAACAACTGTGGCCCGACAGCTGTTTCAACGCATACAGGTTTTCTTCAGCCCCTGAAGAAAACCTGTATGCGTTGCAACAGCTGTCGGGCCACAGTTGTTGGATGTATCACTAAAGGATTTGTATTGAAGAATAAATCCTCTTCTGCTTTCAACTGAATCCTGAGTGCTGTTTTTTTGTTTTTTTCTCTATGGGAAAGTGAATGATATTATAATACTTTTTGACCTGGCACCACACTAAGGCTTAAAGGTTTTTTTTTGGACTGAGTGCTGGCATTTTCTATGTGTATATACATGTATGTATATATATATATATATATATATATATACATATATATTAGAGATGAGCGGGTTCGGTTCTCCGAGATCCGAACCCCCCCGAACTTCACCTATTTTACACGGGTCCAAGGCAGCCTCGGATCTTCCCGCCTTGCTCGGTTAACCCGAACGTGCCCAAACGTCATCATCGCGCTGTCGGATTCTCACGAGATTCGTATTCTATGTAAAGAGCCGCGCGTCGCCGCCATTTTCACTTGTGCATTGGAGATTGAACGGAGAGGACGTGGCTGTGTTCTCTCCCTGAAAAGCTCTGTAATCTGTGCTCAGTGTGCTGCAAATATCTGTGCTCAGTGTGCTGCAAATATCTGTGCTCAGTGTGCTGAAAATATCTACGTTCTCTGCCTGAAAACGCTCCATATCTGTGCTCAGTGTGCTGCAAATATCTGTGCTCAATGTGCTGCATTGTGGGGACTGGGGACCACCAGTATATAATTATAGTAGTACAGTACAGTAGACCATTGCTGTATCTTGCAGCTCTGTGTCAAGTATACTATCTCTGTGCTGCGTTATTGTGAGCAGTATATAGTAGGACAGTGCAGCATTTTGGTGACCAGCAGTATACATATATAGTACAGTAGGGTTCACTACGGCTGGCCGGTGGTCGGGCTCCCGGCGACCAGCATCCCGGCGCCGGGAGCCCGACCGCCGGCTTACCGACAGCTTGGCGAGCGCAAATGAGCCCCTTGCGGGCTCGCTGCGCTCGCCACGCTACGGGCACGGTGGCGCGCTACGCGCGCCACACTATTTTATTCTCCCTCTATGGGGGTCGTGGACCCCCACGAGGGAAAATAAGTGTCGGTATGCCGGCTGTCGGGCTCCCGGCGCCGGTATACTGAGCGCCGGGAGCCCGACCGCCGGCAAACAGAAGACCACCCAGTACAGTACAGTAGGCCATTGCTGTATCTTGCAGCTCTGTGTCAAGTATACTATCTCTGTGCTGCTTTATTGTGAGCAGTATATAGTAGGACAGTGCAGCATTTTGGTGACCAGCAGTATACATATATAGTACAGTACAGTAGGCCATTGCTGTATCTTGCAGCTCTGTGTCAAGTATACTGTCTCTGTGCTGCATTATTGTGAGCAGTATATA
Organism: Pseudophryne corroboree; assembly: GCF_028390025.1. Classification (NCBI taxonomy): domain Eukaryota; kingdom Metazoa; phylum Chordata; class Amphibia; order Anura; family Myobatrachidae; genus Pseudophryne; species Pseudophryne corroboree. The sequence goes on from NC_086449.1 coordinate 733,756,871, forward strand.
GTAGGACAGTGCAGCATTTTGGTGACCAGCAGTATACATATATAGAACAGTACAGTAGGCCATTGCTATTGATATATTACTGGCATATAATTCCACACATTAAAAAAATGGAGAACAAAAATGTGGAGGGTAAAATAGGGAAAGATCAAGATCCACTTCCACCTAGTGCTGAAGCTGCTGCCACTAGTCATGGCTGAGACGATGAAATGCCATCAACGTCGTCTGCCAAGGCCGATGCCCAATGTCATAGTAGAGAACATGTAAAATCCAAAAAAATTAAAAAAATTCAGTAAAATGACCCACAAATCTAAATTAAAAGCATCTGAGGAGAAGCGTAAACTTGCCAATATGCCATTTACGACACGGAGTGGCAAGGAAAGCCTGAGGCCCTGGCCTATGTTCATGGCTAGTGGTTCAGCTTCACATGAGAATGGAAGCACTCATCCTCCCGCTAGAAAAATGAAAAGACTTAAGCTGGCAAAAGCACAGCAAAGAACTGTGTGTTCTTGTAAATCACAAATCCCCAAGGAGAGTCCAATTATGTCGGTTGTGATGCCTGACCTTCCCAACACTGGACGCCCCCTGCAAGTGCTGGAAGGAGCAACCACAGTCCAGTTCCTGATAGTCAAATTGAAAATGCCACTGTTGAAGTACACCAGGATGAGGATATGGGTGTTGCTGGCGCTGAGGAGGAAATTGACAAGGAGGATTCTGATGGTGAGGTGGTTTGTTTAAGTCAGGCACCCGGGGAGACACCTGTTGTTCGTGGGATGAATATGGCCATTGACATGCCTGGTCAAATTACAAAAAAAAATCACCTCTTCGGTGTGGAATTATTTTAACAGAAATGCGGACAACAGGTGTCAAGCCGTGTGTTGCCTTTGTCAAGCTGTAATAAGTAGGGGTAAGGACGTTAACCACCTAGCAACATCCTCCCTTATACGTCATCCTGAGCGCATTCATCAGAAGTCATTGACAAGTTCAAAAACTTTGGGTGACAGCGGAAGCAGTCCACTGACAACTAAATCCCTTCCTCTTGTAACCAAGCTCCTGCAAACCACACCACCAACTCCCTCAGTGTCAGTTTCCTCGTTAGACAGGAACGCCAATAGTCCTGCAAGCCATGTCACTGGCAATTCTGACGAGTCCTCTCCTAACTGGGATTCCTCCGATGGATCCTTGAGTGTAACGCCTACTGCTGCTGGCGCTGCTGTTGTTGCTGCTGGGAGTCGATTGTCATCCCAGAGATGATGTCGGAAGACCACTTGTACTACTTCCAGTAAGCAATTGACTGTCCAACAGTCCTTTGCGAGGAAGATGAAATATCACAGCAGTCATCCTGCTGCAAAGCGGATAACTCAGGCCTTGGCAGCTGTGTTGGGGTTAAACGTGTGTCCGGTATCCAACGTTAATTCACAGGGAATTAGAGAATTTCTTGAGGTAGTGTGTCCCCGGTACCAAATACCATCTAGGTTCCACTTCTCTAGGCAGGCGATACCGAGAATGTACACAGATGTCAGAAAAAGAGTCACCAGTGTCCTAAAAAATGCAGTTGTACCCAATGTCCACTTAACCACGGACAAGTGGAGCAGGGCAGACTCAGGACTATATGACTGTGACAGCCCACTGGGTAGATGTATTGCCTCCCACAGCAAGAACAGCAGCGGCGGCACCAGTATCAGCATCTCACAAACGCCAACTCGTTCCTAGGCAGGCTACGCTTTGTATCACCGCTTTCCAGAAGAGGCACACAGCTGACAACCTCTTATGGAAACTGAGGAAGATCATCGCAGAATGGCTTACCCCAATTGGACTCTCCTGGGGATTTGTGACATCGGACAACGCCACCAATATTGTGCGTGCATTACATGTGGGCAAATTCCAGCACGTCCCATGTTTTGCACATACATTGAATTTGGTGGTGCAGAATTATTTAAAAAACGACAGGGGCGTGCAGGAGATGCTGTCGGTGGCCCGAAGAATTGCGGGCCACTTTCGGCATTCAGCCACCGCGTACCGAAGACTGGAGCACCAGCAAACACTCCTGAACCTGCCCTGCCATCATCTGAAGCAAGAGGTGGTAACGAGGTGGAATTCAACCCTCTATATGCTTCAGAGGATGGAGGAGCAGCAAAAGGCCATTCAAGCCTATACAGCTACCTACGATATAGGCAAAGGAGGGGGAATGCACCTGACTCAAGCGCAGTGGAGAATGATTTCAACGTTGTGCAAGGTTCTGCAACCCTTTGAACTTGCCACACGAGAAGTCAGTTCAGACACTGCCAGCCTGAGTCGGGTCATTCCCCTCATCAGGCTTTTGCAGAAGAATCTGGAGAGATTGAAGGAGGAGCTAAAACAGAGCAATTCCTCTAGGCATGTGGGACTTGTGGATGGAGCCCTTAATTCGCTTAACCAGGATTCACGGGTGGTCAATCTGTTGAAATAAGAGCACTACATTTTGGCCACCGTGCTCGATCCTAGATTTAAATCCTACGTTCGATCTCTCTTTCCGGCAGACACAAGTCTGCAGAGGTTCAACGACCTGCTGGTGAGAAAATTGTCAAGTCAAGCGGAACGTGACCCGTCAACAGCTCCTCCTTCACATTCTCCCGCAACTGGGGCTGCGAGGAAAAGGCTAAGAATTCTGAGCCCACCCGCTGGCGGTGATGCAGGGCAGTCTGGAGCGAGTGCTGACATCTGGTCCGGACCGAAGGACCTGCCAACGATTACTGACATGTCGTCTACTGTCACTGCATATGATTCTCTCACCATTGAAAGAATGGTGGAGGATTATGTGAGTGACCGCATCCAAGTAGGCACGTCAGACAGTCCGTACGTATACTGGCAGGAAAAAGAGGCCCTTGCACAAACTGGCTTTATTTTACCTAAGTTGCCCCCCCTCCAGTGTGTACTCCGAAAGAGTGTTTAGTGCAGCCGGTAACCTTGTCAGCAATCGGCGTACAAGGTTACTTCCAGAAAATGTGGAGATGATGATGTTCATCAAAATTAATTATAATCAATTCCTCCGTGGAGACATTCACCAGCAATTTCCTCCAGAAAGTACACAGGGACCTGAGATGGGGGATTCCAGTGGGGACGAATTAATAATCTGTGAGGAGGGGGATGTACACAGTGAAAGGGGTGAGGAATCGGAGGAGGTGGACATGTTGCCTCTGTAGAGCCAGTTTGTGCAAGGAGAGATTGATTGCTTCATTTTTGGTTGGGGCCCAAACCAACCAGTCATTTCAGTCACAGTCATGTGGCAGACCCTGTCGCTGAAATTATGGGTTTGTTAAAGTGTGCATGTCCTGTTTCTACAACATAAGGGTGGGTGGGAGGGCCCAAGGACAATTCCATCTTGCACCTCTTTTTTCTTTAATTTATCTTTGCATCATGTGCTGTTTGGGGACACTCCTAGATGGGCCAGGTGTTTGTGTCGGCCACTTGGGTCGCTTAGCTTAACCATCCAGCGACCTTGGTGCACCTCTTTTTTTCTTTGCATCATGTGCTGTTTGGGGACTATTTTTTGAAGTGCCATCCTGTCTGACACTGCAGTGCCACTCCTAGATGGGCCAGGTGTTTGTGTCGGGCACTTGGGTCGCTTAGCTTAGTCATCCAGCGACCTCGGTGCAAATTTTAGGACTAAAAATAATATTGTGAGGTGTTCAGAATAGACTGGAAATGAGTGGAAATTATGGTTATTGAGGTTAATAATACTATGGGATCAAAATGACCCCCAAATTCTATGATTTAAGCTGTTTTTGAGGGGTTTTTGTAAAAAAAACACCCAAATCCAAAACACACCCGAATCCGACAATAAATTTTCAGGGAGGTTTTGCCAAAACGCCTCCGAATCCAAAACACGGCCGCGGAACCGAATCCAAAACACAAAACCCGAAAAATGTCCGGTGCACATCACTAATTATTAGCAGATCTTACCATCCTATCGAAGTCTGGTTAAGGTTTGTGGAGGGCCCCAGTGCAACTAATTTCTGGGGGCTTCTACCAATAAAAACATCAAAATGATATACTGGTGAAGTTGTTAAAAATGATAATGTGCAAATTATCCGAACAAATCTGTTGAACACACTGTAGTGCCACATTATTCCACATAGTAGCCACAGTCCACATTATTCTACATAGTAGCCGCAGTCCACATCATGCCATAGTGACAAACAGTCCACCTCATGCCACAGTGGCCCCCAGTGCACCTTATGACAAAAGTGCAAATGTAGCAATGCCCCATGTCCACATCATGCCACAGTAACCACAAGTCCACATCATGCCACAGTGCCCCCAGTCCACAACATACCACAGTAGGCCCCTCTCCACATCATGTCACAGTGGCTCCCAGTCCACATTATACCACAATGCCCCCAGTCTTTCTGTTGTTAATCCAGCACTGCAGCCTATTCCCCTTGGCTGTACTCCCTATCTAGCAGTCCCGCCAGGGTCGTATCTAGAGAGGAGGAGGCCCGTGTGCAGTATGTCTGTGCCTCCTCCTCTCTAGCCGGCAGCGCCGTAGTTATGGGCACTAGGGTCCCTACTGTCCCAGAGTCTAGAGTCCATCCATGGGCCTAATTCAGACCTGATCGCTCTCTAGGGGTTTTTTGCACTGCTGCAAGCAGAAAGTCACCGCCCATAGGGGAGTGTATTTTTGCTTTGCAAGTGTGCGATCGCATGTGCAGCCGGGCGGTACAAAAAAGTTTTGTGCAGTTTCTGAGTAGCCCAGAACTTACTCAGACACTGCGATCACATCAGCCTGTATACCCGCCCTGCAAACACTTGGACACGCCTGCGTTTTTCCAAACACTCCCAGAAAACGGTTAGTTGACACCCAGAAATGCCTTCTTCCTGTCAATCTCCTTGCGATCGGCTGTGCGAATGGATTCTTCATACAATCCGCTTTGTACTTGTACGACGCGCCTGCGCATTGCGGTGCATACGCATGCGCCGTTCAGACCTGATCGCAGCGCAGTGAAAAACCTAGCGTGCGATCAGGTCTGAATGACCCCCCATGTGCAGATCTCCAGGAAAATGGTGCGGTGGCCATTTTTCCAGTGATTTTCCTACTGTGCATGCGCGAAACACTGGGAAGATGGCGCCGCAACATTTTCCCAGTGATTTCTGCAGCAGGGACTCCGGACGGTAAGTATAAAAAAATAATGGGTGCATGGTGTGCAGTGTGGGCCCCCTGGACCCCGGGAATCTCGTGTGTACCGCACACACTGCACCCATTATAAATATGCCAGTGAGTCCCACCCTATTTGTCCAAAGTAAAAACAAGATCAGCTCCAGACCAGTACAATTACTGGTTATCAATAGATAATGCCTATTGAAATGATCAAGTGATAACTTTGGAACAATGCAGATAAAATATGGGAGTACTGTTTGATTCCACAAGAACAGACACAGAACCTGAGCTAGTTTTTTTTTTTTTCTAAGTGTGTCACTATTTTGTATGCTGTCTCTTTAAATAGTCAGTGATGTAAAAGCATTACAATGTGATACATGTGCTAGTTAGAGAAAGCCGTATATGAGACTGTTATTGTCTAACATGATGCCATGCTTGCCATTTGATGCAGGGGTCTGCCAGCCCTGGAATAAGCAGGCTGCATGCCATTGAGACAGAAGAAAATGCTTTGATCCCCCGGGCGCAGCAGATTCTTAAAATATGTATACCGTTCCTTTCATAAGTCTGAGTGCCAGCGCCTTCCATGTGATCCGGTATCAGCAGTAAGATGCAATGCTTACAAGAAGGACCCATTTCTTCCCAGGGAGTAATGTAGAAATGAGTACACTAAATTATTCAGTTGCTGATATCTGGCAGGGGCAGAACCAGTTACAGATTACTATACATGTCCATTCTTTTATGTAACACTAAAATCCAGGGCCGGATTAAAAATAGGACAGATGGAGCTGCAGCTCCAGGCCCCCCATTGAAAATAGGCCCACAGGATCCCCTGCAGTGCAGCCAGTGTTGACAGGGACCTATCCATAGCTCTGCCCCTAGGGCCTCACTCAGACCTGATCGCTAGCAAGCGATTTTTACGCTGCTGCGATCAGATAGTCGCCGCCTACAGGGGGAGTGTATTTTAGCTGCGCAAGTGTGCGAACACATCTGTAGCAGAGCTGTACAAACAGATTTTGTGCAGTCTCTGCGCAGCCCAGGACCTACTCAGCATGGGACAGGAATTGGCGTCAGGAACCCTCCCTGCAAAATGCAAACGCATGGACACACCTGCGTTTTTCCAGACACTACAGAAGAAAAGGGGGGGTGTTGTAGGTGCACTGTCTCTAGCATTACTGATATCATACAGCTTAGCATATAATAAATAGTGGAGTTTAGTTATGTATTGATCAATGCATGAAGCTGCAGCCCCGCGGCAAGGGACTCCACTCTGCTGCAGTACCTAACACTATAGGGGTTCAAACCTAGGGCACGGGACCCCCCAAAAAACCACAGCCAAGCAACCCCAGGGCATCGCAGGGAATAATTATGTGTAGTGAGAAGGATTAAGGGATAGGTGAGAAAAAAAGGGGTGTTATGGGGTGAATTAATATAAGTGAAAAAAATGTGTAACATGTATAATAACGGTGAAAGTGCCAAATTAAATGTAATGCTGCGATGCCCTGTTGTCGCCCAGCCACGGCAGTCCAGGAGGCCCCATACCCCAGGAGCCACCCCATTTCTGACCTATTGTTCAGAATAATTGGATTTACCTAGAATTGTGCCATATTCACAAGTGCAGTCATGCTAGGTTTCCAGACACTCCCTGAAAATGGTCAGTTGACACCCACAAACGCCTTCTTCCTGTCAATCTCCTTGTGATCGCCCGTGCGAACGGATCCGTCACACAAACCCATCGCTGAGCGGAGATCCGCTTTGTACCCGTGCGACGCGCCTGCACATTGCGGTGCATACCCATGCGTAGTTTGGACCTGATCGCCCGCTGTGCGAAAATGCACAGCAGTGATCAGTTCTGAATTACCCCCTTAGATCCAATCTTAGCTCTACCCCCAGACCAGTCCTTAGTTTCATCCCTGTGCCACCCGAAGTTCCAACCCCCTGGGCCATCCGAAGCTATTGCTTACTATTGCTGTTGCTTCCCGTGACAATCAGATGCAGAATGAAAGAGGTGAAGGGCCTACGGTTTTGGTGGGACTGCTGTTAGTAGAGCCCGGTCTATGGATGTAAGCGCAGAGTGCAACACCCGGTGACACGCAGCACACTCCAGGTCTGGGGTCTCCCTCTCCCCATATTTCAGTAAGTGTTGCTGTGCCAATAAGTTTATTTGTGTGTGTGTGTGTGTGTGTGTGTGCCAGTAAGTGTTATCTGTGTCAGTAAGTGTTATCTGTGTCACTGTCAGTAAGTATTGTCTGTGTTGTATGTGTATCAGTAAAAGGGGTGTCTGTGTCAGTAAGTTGTATCTGTGTCTGCAAGGGGTGTCTGTCAGTAAGTATGTATGTGCAAATAAGTGGTGTCTGTCAGTAAAGTGTATCTGTCAGTATGTGTGTCTGTGTCTATAGGTGTGTCTGTGTCAGTGTTTGTGTCAGTAGGTGGAAACTGTCAGTAGGTGGATCTATCACTAAGGGGTGTCGTGCTGGTAAGTGTGTCTGTGTCAGTAAGCGGTGTCTGTCAGTTAGAGGTGTCATGTGGGTGTCAGTAAGTGGTCAGTAAGTGGTGTCTGTGTCACTAAGTTGTATTTGTGTCAGTAAGGGGTGTCTCATGAAGTATGTATGAGCCAATAAGTAGTGTCTATGTCAGTGTGTCTGTGTCAGTAACTGGAATCTGTGTCAGTAAGGGGTGTCTGTGTCAGTAAGTTGAATCTGTGTCAGTAAGGGTTGTCTGTGTCAGTAAGTGGTATTTGTCTCTGTTAGTAAGAGGTGTCCATATAGATAAGTGTGTCTGTGTCAGTAAGTGTGTTAGTAAGGTGTGTCTATGTAAGTGTGTTAGCAAAGTGTGTCAGTAAGTGAATCTGTGTCAATTAGTTTGTCTGTATCAGTGTGTCATGCAGGACATACTTTCTGGATGAGCACACATTCTGCCCATATTGTCTTCTTGTGAAAACCACTGCAACTAGGGAATCTACTCTACATTGTTTGTTTTGTTGATCAAGCATGTTTTAAACTTTGCACTTTTTTGCATGCATGCCATATTTTCTCTTTGAGTCCGTATTGACCTTTTATTTTATTTAATTTTCATGACAATTTTTACAGCATTTCTTGTTTTTATGAGAAAACTTGTCTTATACCTTTCATATTGATCACTCACAACCACCTTTAATAAAACATTTTTTGGGAGACTACTAAGTGTCCTTTGTCCATTAAACAAATTTTATTATATACTCTCAGTCTTACCCCACACTGCCCTGTGTCATACCCCCTAGCTGTGATGTCCTCTGTATTGTATGGTGGTCTATGGAGTTCTCTATATAATATGGCATTCATTGCAATGTTCTTTGTAGTGTATGGAGGTCATTTGGGTGCTTGGTGTATTATATGGCAGCCACTGCGATGCTCTCTCTATTATAATTTGGTCACTGTAACTCTTTCTTTTTATGTGGCAGTAATTACAATGCTCTCTGTATTGTATGGTGGTCTATGGAGTTCTCTATATAATATGGCATTCATTGCAATGTTCTTTGTAGTGTATGGAGGTCATTTGGGTGCTTGGTGTATTATATGGCAGCCACTGCGATGCTCTCTCTATTATAATTTGGTCACTGTAACTCTTTCTTTTTATGTGGCAGTAATTACAATGCTCTCTGTATTGTATGGTGGTCTATGGAGTTCTCTATATAATATGGCATTCATTGCAATGTTCTTTGTAGTGTATGGAGGTCATTTGGGTGCTTTGTGTATTATATGGCAGCCACTGCGATGCTCTCTCTATTATAATTTGGTCACTGTAACTCTTTCTTTTTATGTGGCAGTAATTACAATGCTCTCTGTATTATATGATCATTGACATGCTCTCTGTATCATACGGCGATCACTGCAATGCTCTCTGTGTCTTATGGCAGTCACTGTGATGCACTCTGTATCATGTGGCGGTCACTGTGATGCTCTCTGTATTATATAGCGGTCACTGTGATGCTCTCTATCTTATGGTGGTCACTGATGCGCTGAATCATAAGGTGGTCACAATCCTTTTCTTGTTATAACTCAACTATCATCCCCTATGTAGACCAAACCTACACCACACTGGTTACACCCACTCCTGCTGGGGCACACAATGGTTTCTTCATGCATTTCAGCTCCAGGCCCATATGGACCTTAATCTGGCACTGATTGGATATCAAGGGTTTCACTTTCACAGATCAAACCTGCAGCTCCCAGCTCCTGGCACAATGCTGAGCAGTGGTAATAGCACTCACAGGTCTCCTACTGCCCACAGTCAGTCCAGATGACACAACTTCCTGGATGTAATGATTTTTTGTGCATTATGATTGGCAGCTGCAAGGGATGGGAATGAGTTAGGACAACAGATCAGAGGAGAAGAATGTGGTGGGCTGGATGGGAGGGAGCAGAATAGACGAATGGAAGGAGTGAGCTGACCAGTTTCTGCAGAAGGGAGGGGAGGGTCCCCTCTCTTTTCTTCTCCTTCCCTTTTGTAGAACAGCTGTCTCCTTCATTACGGCTCTCGGACAGTGGCTGGATGGCAGGCGTACAGCACTATAATGAGTCTGAGTGACTCATTGGAATGTTAGTACTGCTAATGTATCAAGCTGTGGGCAAGGGCATAGCTATACCTTTGAGGGTCCAATAGCACAATTTCCACTGGCCCCCCAGTGGACCCTCCCCCCCTCACACCCACCCCTGCAGCCTACTCAGATCTCTAACCCTATCCATTCCGAAAACCCTTCACGCAGATGACTTCCGCTCAACCCCCCACACGCTACTTAGACCTCCCCACTGGTGGACAGGGTGGGTGGGCTCTCACCTTCAGATCCTGGCGCTGCTTATACTTATGTGCACTGCTCCATTTCTCTTCACTGACTGATACAGGGAGAAGGCATGGCTGTGGTCCAAGGATGTCTCTGCAGGCTCAGCCATGCCTCCTCCCAGCGTTAGTGACAGTGAGAAGAGACAGGACGGGAGAGGAGAAGTGCCAGACCTGCAATGCAGCAGCACACTACTAAAGAGTAAAGACAGCTATTGGTCTCTGGAGGTGAGTGAAGAACAACTGGGTGCAAGAGGAGGGCTGAGCCCTAGATACAGCCCGGGTCCTGTAGCAGCTGCATCCCCTGCACCTATTGTAGCTACACCCTTAGTTGCAGGCTCTTTCGATAGTTCTGCCACTGATGTGCAGGCATACCTCCCAACTGTCCCAAATCCAGCGGGACTGTCCCCCTGTCCCTCCCGCAGACAGCAGTGTCCCGCAGACAGGGAGGAGCAGTTGGGGAGGCTTTGATCACCCACTGCTCTGCTCTGCAAAGCAGTGAGTGATCGCTGAATACATAATGAGCGCACACGCACAGCATGTATTCAGTGCTGGGAGGGGAGCAGGGGGCTGCCCAGTTGCTTCGGGAGCACTGGACATGCCCCCAAAATGGCGAACCACGGGTCAGTGCCGTGAGGCCAAGCCTACTCGGACGAGGCCATGCCCACTCCACCCAAGCGTCCTGAGCCTTAAACACAGAAAGTTGGAAAGTATGGTGCAGCTCCTCCCTTTAATCTGTCAAAAAAAGATTTAACCCCACCTAGTGGGTATATTTATTTTTTCAGGCACAACGCTGTCTTACATAGTTATATATAGTCTTATATAGTTATATAAACTGGATAAGGTGCAGTTCTAGCAGGCAATGAAACATTATGTTAACATGGATTTACTAAATAATGTAGTGGAATTTCTCCACGTACTTCTAACTTCAAGGATTTTGCATGGAACCAGTCACTGATAGTACGATAAATGGATAGAAACTTAGAAACATGGAATTTTGACAGCAGATAAGAACCACTTGGCCCATCTAGTCTACTCTAAACACATGTACACGCATACACTAGGGTAAATTTTGTAGTTATGAGCCAATTAACCTACCAGTATATTTTTAGGTTGTGGAAGGAAACCGGAGTACCCGGAGGAAACATATGCAAGCACAGTGAGAATATACAAACTCCACACAGTGAGGGCCATGAAGGGTCTATGTAGCACTATCAAATTTTGGATTAAGCATAGTAATATTTTCATGGCTCTATTTCATGAAATAAGGCAGGTAAAGCATACCTCCCAACTGTCCCGATTTTCGCGGGACAGTTGGGAGGCAGAGCATACCTCCCAACTGTCCCTCCCGCGGGCAGCAATGTCCCGTGTGGGGGGGGGGGTAGTTGGGAAGTCAGAGCAGAGCAGCGGTGAATAGACATTGTGCGCATGCGCACAGCGTCTATTCCAGTGAGGCAGAGGGACTGGGGGCATGGCCAGCAGCTCACAGAGCTCTTACCATGCCCCCACTGTGACAAAAAATGGAGGCGTGGCTCGTGATCGCGTCATCGACGTGATGCCTTGCCCCCTTTTCAATAGACCACGCCCCTTTTCAGCAGCGCTGCGTGATACTTCCCTCCTTCATGAAAGCAAATGTTGGGAGGTATGGGTAAAGTGTTTCTGCAAAGGGAAATAAAACATTAATGAACCCTGTGCTGCTGCACAAGGTCTATTTATTGTAATCTGCCACTGTGTATCTGATTTAAAATAGCATTTTAATAGTTTAATCAAATCTATTGCCGTACATGTATATAGTAATGAACATTATTTCTGTTTGGTAAATATGTAACAGTACATAGTAAATATATAGTACTCTGTGGCTTATAGTTCTGTAGTTAATTGCTGGGGCTATTCGATGACAGCCTATAGTAAGCTCAAAGGCTGCACTTAGGGGGTTATACAGCATCGCTGCAACCGAATTGCACGTGCGTGGGCTTTCACAATGCAATCGCATCCTGGAATGATGCGATCACATTATTATTGACAGCTGGCGGATGTTCGGGGGTGGCATCGCAGCGTTGGTGGGGAGTGGTGTGGAAAATGTAGAAGTGTCATGGCCATTTTAGGGGCGGCCGGGTGACACCACCTGCGATCCCTATAGAGGTAAACATTGCGCTGGTGCAATTTCTGCAATGCTATTGCATTTGAAATGCGTTCGCATCACAGGTCGGCGATTCACATGCAGGACCGGCTCGCCGTTTCTTGGACGTCTCTCTGCATGTGATTTTAGCAAAACTGCTACTGAAGCTGAATAACCCCTTTAATATGGATTTCTGTTCCTACCCTGTTAAGGTGCGAACAGAAATCCACAGTAAGTAGAGCTTCCGAGGCTCACTGCCCGCAAGTGGTGAACCCATAGCTCCAGGCACTTAACCTGGAATCTATGGGTTACCGCACAAGAAAACATGTTGCTAATTTAAGATGCAGCCGCGATGTAAATCCAAGTAAGCTAACTAAATTCCCCCAATGTTTCAATTTGTTTGGTGTATTTAAAACACATTTAACATCTGTTCTTACCTTAAATATGCAGAACAGTCTGTAAAACCAGGCCATAAAAAGACATGGTAGAATAAATATAGATGTGTACCCATACATCTTTGCTGAAGTCATGCCAAACAGACCCTCATGGCACGCCATGTCCCGTGTGAGACTCTGCTAGCGCCGGGCATCTATTTTGCATTTATTGGTGGGCCAAAAATGTGCTGGTTAATTTGCTATGCGAGTGAGTCTGAATCTGCATATGAAGTGCTACTGTATGGTGCAGCAGCCGCAGCTTTTTTCCATGCTGAGTTCTGTTGTGCTTCACACACCGATATACATAATATATGTTGTATTTTTGGCAAGAAAAGACACCTGGTACTAACGGAGTTGCAGGGGACCTGTCAGCTCACTCACGCCGGGCATCTCCTGCTGCGTGGTGTAATGAGGCTAGATGTATGAGGACACATCTGTAAAAGAATTTAAAAAGGACAATAAAATAAGAGTAATTGAAGATTTTAAATGAAGCCATTTGGACTGCCTAACATAGAGCACCTGAAAAGTGGAGATGACTTGTGCAAGGAACATGTATGAAATAAATAAATAAATAAATAAATGGTTATATGACATTCATATCATATAGAACTGGTATCCAGTTGCATGCTGTAATTTACAGCAGGACAAAAACAGACTAAATTAGCCCGATAGTATTATCAGGCTATCCAAATAAAGCCAGTTTTTATCATGCGGTAAATGACCGGTTTTGGCAATAACAAATGGGATACTGGATAAATTCCCAGACCCATGTGTTATCGCAAAAAAACGGGTCTCCGGCAGCTGCTTATCGCGGATAATGCTTCGGCTGCCTCAGCATAATCCCCGATAAGCACTACTTATTGGGGCTAATTAGGTAGCCCCGGGCTGATCCATTAGCTGTACCAAATTACAGCAGCTAATTAGATACCGGCTAGAGGCATACCTCACAACCCTGGAGGTCTTGGCAGCGGACCGCACTGGCTTATCTGTAATATGTGCAGGTTGTGCAGTGCATATGGGCCCATGAGTCATGGAGAGCACACACTGCACCAAATTAGTTTATCTTGTGGCTGCCACCACCATCATCAAAGATCACTGGAACAATGACACCAGCACCAATTTCCTAGAGACATTGCACATCAAATATTGTTTTTTCTTAATGAAAAATACGAGCCTCATATCACTAATGTGTTCTGTTGCACCTTCTGCTATCTAACTCTGTGGCTTCCTACTTCCACTCCCCTCCTTCCAACAGAACCCTGCCTTTTGTCACTTGTACTGTAGCAATCTCCTTACTTAATAACATGTGTAGCCAGGTAACTGTCTCCCACAATAGCCGGAAGATCATCTCATGAAATCCTTAGAGCAGCTGAGAGCTTTGTAATGACACCTAGAACTGGGGACATGCCAGCTGAGCAGGACATGAAGAACGCAATAATGCAATAAGGTACTGTGACCAGAGTCAGAGGCACCTCAATAGCATGATGATGTGAGAGCTTTCACTCTAGACAGATAATATATGTGTATTCAACATGATGTATTAGTAGTAGAGATGAGCGGGTTCGGTTCTCAGAACCGAACCCTACCGGACTTTGCCTTCCGAGCTCGGATCCGAGTCAGGCTTGGATTTTCCCGCCTGACTCGGAAACCCGAACGAGGCAAAACATCAACATCCCGCTGTCGGATTCTCGCGGGATTTGGAACCCATATAAGGGGCCGAGCGTCGCGGACATTTTCACTCCAGTCTCGGAGAGTGTATTGAGAGGACGTGTCCTCAGTGTTCAGTGTCTGTGTGGGGGCGGGAAAGTGGGGTGGCGAGTCTTGTGTTGTGTTGTGCTGTCCAGTCCAGTGTAGTCAGTGTATTGTGCTGCATCAGTCCAGCAAGTCACAGTGTTGGTGTCGTCTGCTGCTATATGTCCCCAGTGCTACTGGCTTGCATTTTTGCTGTGTTGTCCTGCATTAGACCAGGGGAAGTCTATTGTGCATCAGTCCAGTGACCAGTCACAGTGGTGGTGTACTCTGCTGCCATATATCCAGTGTAGCTGTATAAGTCCCTTTCAGTGGTGCTGTGTTGTCCTGCATTAGACCAGGGGAAGTCTCTTGTGCATCAGTCCAGTGACCAGTCACAGTGGTGGTGTCCTCTGCTGCCATATATCCAGTGTAGCTGTATAAGTCCTTTACAGTGTTGTTGTGTTGTGCTGCATCAGACCATTGGTAGTATGCTGTCCATCAGTCATTCCAGTGACAAGGCAGTCACAGTGGTATATGCTGCTGCTATATGTCCACTGCTACAGTATTATAATAATAACAACAAACACAAGTCCCTTACAGTGTTGTTGTGTTGTGCTGCATCAGACCAGTGGTAGTGTCCTGTCATCAGTCATTCCAGTGACCAGGCAGTCACAGTTGTATATGCTGCTGCTATATGTCCACTGCTACAGTATTATAATAATAATAATAACAACAAACACAAGTCCCTTACAGTGTTGCTGTGTTGTGCTGCATCAGACCAGTGGTAGTGTCCTGGCCATCAGTCATTCCAGTGACCAGGCAGTCACAGTGGTATACGCTGCTGCTATATGTCCACTGCTACAGTATTAAAATAATAATAACAACAACAACCACAAGTCCCTTACAGTGTTCTTGTGTTGTGCTGCATCAGACCAGTGGTAGTGTCCTGTCCATCAGCCATCAGTCATTCCTGTGCCGCATATTTTGTTATATAACTCCAGAAACATAATGGAGAACAAAGATTTGGAGGATAAAATAGGGAAAGATCAAGAACCACTTCCTCCTAGAGCTGAAGCTGCTGCTACTAGCCATGAAATAGACGAAATGCCATCAATGTTGTCTGCCAAGGCCGATGCCCAATGTGATAGTAGAGGGCATGTAAAATCCAAAAAGCCAAAGTTCAGTAAAAAGAACCAAAAAAAGAAATTTAAATCATCTGAGGAGAAACATAAACTTGCCACTATGCCATTTACGACACAGAGTGGCAAGGAACGGCTGAGGCCCTGGCCTATGTTCATGGCTAGTGGTTCAGCTTCACATGACGATGGAAACCCTCATCTTCCCACTAGAAAAATTAAAAGAGTTAAGCTGGAAAGAGCACAGAAAAGAACTGTGCATTCTGAGATGGTATCACAAATCCCCAAGGAGAGTCCAAGTGTATCGGCGGTTGCGATGTCTGACCTTCCCAACACTGGACGGGAAGAGGTGGCTCCTTCCACCATTTGCACGCCCCCTGCAAGTGCTGGAAGGTGCATCCACAGTCCAGTTCCTGATATTGAAATTAAAGATGTCACTGTTGAAGTACACCAGGATGAGGATATGGGTGTTGCTGGCGCTGAGGAGGAAGTTGACAATGAGAATTATGATGGTGATGTGGTTTGTTTAAGTCAGGCACCGGGGGAGACACCTGTTGTCCGTGGGATGAAGAAGCCCATTGTGATGCCTGGGCAAACTACCAAAAAAGCCACCTCTTCGGTGTGGAATTATTTCTCCACAAATCCGGACAACAGATGTCAAGCCATCTGTTGCCTCTGTCAATCTGTAATAAGTAGGGGTAAGGATGTTAACCACCATAAGTCAGTGTCAAGTTGTGAAACTCTGGGTAAGAGCGTAAGCAGTCCACTGACACCTAAATCCCTTCTTCCTCCTGTACCCAAGCTCCTGCAAGCCACACCACCAGCTCCCTCAATGTCAACTTCCTCCTCAGTCAGGAACGTCAGTAGTCCTGCAGGCAATGTCACTGGCAAGACTGAGGAGTCCTCTCCTAACCGGGATTCCTTTGGAGGATTCTTGAGTGGTACACCTGCTGTTGCTGCCGCCGCTGCTGTTGTTGCTGCTGGTAGTCGATTGTCATCCCAGAGTGGAAGTCGGAAGACCCCTTTTACTACTTCCAGTAAGCAATTGACTGTCCAACAGTCCTTTGTGAGGAAGATGAAATATGACAGTAGTCATCCTTTTGCAAAGCAGATAACTGAGGCCTTGACAGCTATGTTGGTGTTAGACGTGCGTCCGGTATCCGCCATTAGTTCAGTGGCACTTAGATAATTGTTTGAGGTACTGTGTCCCCGGTATCAAATCCCATCTAGGTTCCACTTCTCTAGGCAGGCGATACCGAGAATGTGCAGAGACGTCAGAAAAAGAGTCACCAGTGTCCTACAAAATGCGGTTGTATCCAGTGTCCACTTAACCACGGACATGTGGACAAGTGGTACAGGGCAGACTAATGACTATATGACTGTGACAGCCCACTAGGTAGATGTATTGCCCCCCGCAGCAACAACTGCAGCTGCACTAGTAGCAGCATCTCACAAATGCCAAATCGTTCCAAGGTAGGCTACGCTATGTATCACTGCTTTCCATAAGAATCACACAGCTGACAACCTCTTATGGAAACTGAGGAACATCATTGCAGAATGGCTTACCCCAATTGGACTCTCCTGGGGATTTGTGATATCGGACAACGCCACCAATATTGTGCGTGCATTACATCTGGGCAAATTCCAGCATGTTCCATGTTTTGCACATACAATTAATTTGGTGGTGCAGAATTTTTTGAAATGACAGGGGTGTGCAAGAGATGCTGTCCGTGGCCTGAAAAATTGCGGGGCACTTTCGGCATTCTGCCACTGCACGACAAAGACTGGAGCGCCAGCAAACACTCCTGAAGCTGCCCCACCATCAACTGAAGCAAGAGGTGGTAACGAGGTGGAATTCAACATCTATATGCTTCAGAGGATGGAGGAGCAGCAAAAGGCCATTCAAGCCTATACATCCACCTACGATATAGGCAAAGGAGGGGGAATGCACCTGACTCAAGCGCAGTGGAGAATGATTTCCGTCTTGTGCAAGGTTCTCCAACCCTTCGGACTTGCCACACGTGAAGTCAGTTCAGACACTGCCAGCTTGAGTCAGGTCATTCCCCTCATCAGGCTTTTGCAGAAGCAGCTGGAGAAATTGAAGGAGGAGCTAATACGGAGCGATTCCACTAAGTATGTAGTACTTGTGGATGGAGCCCTTCATTCGCTTTGCCAGGATTCAAGGGTGGTCAATCTGTTGAAATCAGAGCACTACATTTTGGCCACCGTGCTCGATCCTAGGTTTAAAGCCTACATTGTATCTCTCTTTCCAGCAGAAACAAGTGTGCAGAGGTGCAAAGACCTGCTGGTGAGTAAATTGTCAACTCAAGCGGAAAGTGACCCGTCAACATCTCATCCTTCAATTTCTCCCGCCACTGGGGCTGAAAGGAAAAGTATAACATTTCTTAGCCCACCCGCTGGCGGTGATGCAGGGCAGTCAGGAGCGAAAGCTGACATCTGGTCCAGACTGAAGGACCTGCCAACGATTACTGACATGTCTACTGTCACTGCATATGATTCTGTCACCATTGAAACTTTCAATTTCAATTTGAAAGAATGGTGGAGGATTATATGAGTGACAGCATCCAAGTAGGCATGTCAGACATTCCGTATGTATACTGGCAGGAAAAAGAGGCAATTTGGATGCACTTGCAAAAACTGGCTTTTTTTTACATAAGTTGCCCCCCACCGCCTCCAGTGTGTACTCCGAAAGAGTGTTTAGTGCAGCCAGTAACCTTGTCAGCGACCGGTGTAGGAGGTTACTTCCACTAAATGTGGAGAAGATAATGTTCATCAAAATTAATTATAAATTTCTCCAGGAAGACCTTTACCAGCAATTGCCTCCAGAACGTACACAGGGACCTGTGATGGTGGATTCCAGTGGGGACGAATTAATACTCAGTGACAAGGAGGATGTACACAGTGAAAGGGGTGAGGAATCGGAGGATGAGGTTGACATCTTGCCTCTGTAGAGCCAGTTTGTGCAAGGAGAGATTGATTGCTTCTTTTTTGGTGGGTGCCCAAAACAAACCAGTCATTTCAGCCACAGTCGTGTGGCAGACCCTGCCGCTGAAATGATAAGTTTGTTAAAGTGTGCATGTCCTACCCATGATTAGAACCCACGACCAATTGCACTGGTAGCAGGCACCTAACCGATGGAGCTATCTGCTCCTGTATAGGAAGCCTGAGAACTCTAACTGTATGAAGTTACTTCTCTGACAATTACAAGTAACTTTATATAGTTAGAATTCTCATACTTCGCATACAGGAGCAGATAGCTCCATCAGTAAGGTTCTTGCTTACAGTGTAATAGGTCATGGGTTCTAATCCTGGGTATGACACTTGTCAGAGAAATAATCTCCATTGTGAGTGACTCAGCAGATCAATGTAGTGTGTGCCTAGGTCTGCCTCGTTGCAATGGTTTTGAATTGACAATTCTAATTACTGTAGTAGCTTCATGTAATTAGAATCTGGAGCATTGCTAAGCAGGAGCAAATAGCGTGATCAGTAAGGTATCTGCCTTTAGTGTAACAGGTCATGGCTTCTAATCCTGTGTATGACTGCTAAGACATTTGTGATTTTAAATAAATGACAATTAAATGTAAGTATATATACTTTTTTTTTCAGAACACTCACTACATATATACATACATATATTTATCTATATATGGGGGGGGCACCAATATTTATCTTACCTCCGGGTAACTGGGATGAAATTACTCTACAGATTGTGGATATATCATTCTTGAAAGCAAATTGATCAACAATTTCATTGTTTTTCATTTGAAAGTCTCCCTCACAAGAATTGGGTAATTAGTTACTATGTCCGACTTATGTAAGACAGGGCTATAAAGACAGGGCTGGAGTTGGGAATAACTTTGCCACAGTCCACATCTCAGGGAGGATCATTGTAAGCTCCATGTTTAAGTCCCTGATTACGCAACCCCCATCAACCCCACATTCTTTGTAATAATTACATAATTCTATGTAACATGTTTCCATGCATCATCATACCTAGCATGTTTCCATTATTGTGTGCTGATAATAGAGATGTACATATTACACCATGTAATCAGCTTTTTAACGTCACAGAACAGATTGTACCACAAGGGCACTCATGCCACTGAAGCCATATTAATCCCTCTTACCCTGACATGTACAATACTGTATCACATTTTTATTCTTCAATGAGCCGGGGGTTGGTTATGCTTTAGGGTAGAGGTGGCCAAAAGGTAGCTCGCAATCTACCGGTAGCTCGCGGAGCATCTGCCGGTAGATCGCGACAGACTTAACAGAAAATAAATAAGTAGCCTGCCGCTGCTGCTTCTCTTCACAGTACCCAGGGATGCAGTGTGCGGGCGACATAATGACGTCACCCGTGATGTGAGGAGCCTGGGCACTAGTTGGATCCAGTTTGATCCAACCGGCGGTGGCGACAACAGGAGAAGCAGCCAGTGGGTGGCCATGCAGCATGAAAGCGAGAACCATGACTGTGGGGAGAGGGAGGACTGAAGCTAGGCAGAGTGCCAACTTGTCAGGTAAGTTATGCTAAGGGGAGTTTCTTCACAAGGGGACGGATGATCTGCAAAGGGGGGAGGGGCTCTGCACAGAGCGTGGTATCTTCAGAATGGTTTTTTTTACACAATGGGGATCTGCAAAGGGTGGAGGATCTGTACAGAGAGGATTATTGTACAGGGGACTATTATGCAGGGGACTGGAAGGGGGGTATATGCAAAGTGGAGGATTTGCACGGATGAGGGTATTGTGCAGGGGGCTATTATACAGGGGAGTGGAAGGGGGGTATCTGCACAAAGGGGGGATTTGCACAGAGGGGGGTTATTTGATGTCATTCTTAATGCTATTTTTAAATGTGCGCATTATTATTGGTGCTTTTACTTGATGGCATCATTATTTAAATGCGAGCGTTATTATTGGTGTTATTTGACGCAGCTAGATCACGGGTAAGTTAGTGGACAAAAAGTAGATCCCAAGTCCCAAAATTCCGAAAACCCCTGCTTTAGGGGGACCCCACCTATTTTTTTTCTAATGTTTTAACTATTAACAGAAGGGCTCATTGTAGTGGTAGAGTACTGTTATTGAGTTTAAGAGCAGAATGGGATGGGGGGGTAGTAGTAGTGCCTCCCATTATTTAAATCTTCTACATGTGACTAGTAAAATGACAATGGATTGAGGTGATGTGTGAGCACTTTCAAGGTGTGCACATGAAATCTTTGGAAGGAATAAAATCTGCAGATCACTGAAACAAATCTGTAATGTATGGGCAAAGTTTTGATCAGTTGTTTCTAAACTGATGGGGAGATAATGTGGATAAGGTATTTTGGGGTACACTAATTATATTTTCACGCCCTTCTGTCACCATAGTTGTGTACAATAGTTCATATACTAGGGGAGGTAAATTGTTTTATTTGAAATGGACTCGTGATTGTACAGTGGGTGCAATAATTGCAACTGAGGCAGAATGGGGAAAATTCCATTTTATTAAAGTTCTTACAGAAAGACTGTTATCTGAACAATTTCAGGTGGAGCCCTTGTGGGGCAACCTTTAGATTAGACTAATGGTAGGAGACCACTATGGGGGTAATGCAGACCTGATCGCTCGCTAGCAGTTTTTTGCAGCGCTGCGATCAGATAGTTGCCGCCTACAGGGGAGTGTATTTTAGCTGTGCAAGTGTGCGAACGTATATGCAGCCAAGTGGTATAAAAAGATCTTTTGCAGTTTTTGAGTAGCCCAGGACTTACTCATTCAGCCTGTTCGTGACCGGAATTGACGTCAGACACCCGCCCTGCAAACGCCTGTGTTTTTCGAACCACTCCCTGAAAACGGTCAGTTACCACCCATAAACGCCCTCTTCCTGTCATTCTCCTTGCGATTAGCTGTGCGAATGGATTCTTCGTAAAACCCATCGCACAGCAACGATTCACATTTTACCCGAGCGACGCTCCTGCGCATTGCAGTGCATACGCATATGAAGTTCTGACCTGATCGCAGTGCAGCGAAAAAAACTAGCGTGCGATTAGGTCTGAATTACCCCCTATGTGTGCATAGCGAGTATACCTGTGCTGTGGCTGGCAGTGGCTACATCTTCCCGGTCATATCTACAGGCAGATGGCACTGCACATAGAAAGCAAAGACTCGGGCCGGGGGGGGGGACCCCTTCAAGACCAAGTGAGGTAGGAACAGGTGCCCTCTCCGAAACCCCCCCTGCCCCTTCCCAGTATTAAAATAGCACCCCCGCAATAATTTTCTTATTTAAATATTTTTATATTAGAGGATGTAGTCACACCCACTTTGTTAAGCCATTATGTGCAGTCAGAGTTGCAGTTGTAATTTCAGGCGCATGAAGAAAGAGGTGTACTGACAATGTAGATGGCATTCCTGGGCACTGATAAGAAGGTGTCTTAATGCACATACAGTGGGCATGATAAGGGAGTATCGATATGGTCAGTCTTGTGGGCATGATATGGGAATCGGCGAGAGTGGCTGGGTACAGAGACGCCTGACTGCTCACATAGAGGCTACACTCGACTGAGACTCTGCACCTGCCTTAAGGCTCACATAGAGGCCATACTCAGATGGAGACTGCCATAGCGTTGGTGCAAGGTTCAATGGATAACTGAAAATGGTGTCTTTGGAAGCACCAATAAGTATTTCAGCACCTACGGCCAATGCAAGTAGGCGTCTCAGTCCTTGTAGATTCATATGCACGATGTGCACCAGGAAAGAGTTTTGCAGTGGCATTTACATAAAGTCACAGATGTGTGACTGGCAATTTATGCAGATACAGACCAGCTGTATCCAACTCATAATCCGACCCACCCTGTCCTACACAGGACAAAAAACACACGCACAGGAAAGTAATACCACACATGTTGCCCCCACAGGAAAGTTATAAAATACTAATTAATTCCGCCATAAAAGGCTGACCTCCCTGGTACTGTATGAGGTAAAGACAGCCATAACTTGCAGCCAGTGGCTCCTCACCCAGTCCCTCATCCTCAGCGGCAGCCTTAGCAAGTCAATCTGTAGTCAGTGTACAGTCTGCACTGTACTGTGTGGTGTGTGGCTGCAGATTGACATCCATGTGTCACAGGGTATGAACCCAGCGCTGCCGGGAATGTAAGTCCAGCAATGCCGTATGCAAAGGCCAGACCAAGTTAGTTGATGGTCCTGCACTAGTGCACACTCTTCTGCTTTTTTCTGTTTTGGGTGTGATGGCGGGAAACTTCTGCTGCTTCGGCTATGGCTGGGCACAATGAACAGGTGTGTTGGCTCTGCTGTCCGTGATGAGCAGCCAGTCTCCTGTGGCACCCGTTGGATTATGTGACTGTCAGTGCAGTGATATGAAATGAAACCTACCTCGCTCAGACTGAGCTCCGATTGGAGGATGTTGCATCCTCTCCTCCAGGCTCTGCCGTCCCATTGCCTCAACCTGCCGCTGCTGTACCCGCTGGCCCTAGGTGTAGGATGCACGTAGGCATTCCTGATGCACCCGGTACTTGCCTAGGTTTCCTACACCTAGAGCTCTGCTTGTTGGGCTGCCCAGTTGTTATTCCCCATTGGGCAGCACTTTTACTTTAATACATATCAATTGTGTTCGGTTGCAAATGGCACCTTCTACCTTGCTGTGTCTTTCTTGCACATTGAACTGTGTGCTGCCATTAATAACATATCTCTTCTTCCGTTCTTGCCCTACATAATGTAAAGTAGAAATAGTTAGAGCGGGGTAAAAGCAGCCTTCACATATTTCATTGGCGCTACATCATCTGTTACTAGTGTGTACTACAAGGACACAGTAGTATGTGGAATAGGGCAAAATGTTAGTTATTTTTATTTTCTCTGACGTCCTAGTGGATGCTGGGACTCCGTCAGGACCATGGGGATTAGCGGCTCCGCAGGAGACAGGGCACAAAAATAAAAGCTTTAGGACTAGGTGGTGTGCACTGGCTCCTCCCCCTATGACCCTCCTCCAAGCCTCAGTTAGGTTTTTGTGCCCGTCCGAGCAGGGTGCAATCTAGGTGGCTCTCCTAAAGAGCTGCTTAGAAAAAGTTATTAGGTTTTTTATTTTCAGTGAGTCCTGCTGGCAACAGGCTCACTGCAACGAGGGACTTAGGGGAGAAGAAGTGAACTCACCTGCGTGCAGGATGGATTGGCTTCTTAGGCTACTGGACACCATTAGCTCCAGAGGGATCGAACACAGGCCCAGCCATGGAGTCCGGTCCCGGAGCCGCGCCGCCGACCCCCTTGCAGATGCCGAAAAGTGAAGAGGTCCAGAAACCGGCGGCAGAAGACTTTTCAGTCTTCATGAGGTAGCGCACAGCACTGCAGCTGTGCGCCATTGTTGTCAGCACACTTCACACCAGCGGTCACTGAGGGTGCAGGGCGCTGGGTGGGGGCGCCCTGGGCAGCAATGATAATACCTTGTTCTGGCTAAAAATACATCACATATAGCCCCTGGGGCTATATGGATGTATTTAACCCCTGCCAGGTCTCACAAACACCGGGAGAAGAGCCCGCCGAAATAGGGGGCGGGGCCTATCTCCTCAGCACACAGCGCCATTTTCCTGCACAGCTCCGCTGCGAGGAAGGCTCACAGGACTCTCCCCTGCACTGCACTACAGAAACAGGGTAAAAAAACAGAGAGGGGGGGCACTTTTTTGGCGATATTGATATATTAAGCTGCTATAAAGGAAACAACACTTCTGTAGGGTTGTTCCTATATATTTATAGCGCTTGGGTGTGTGCTGGCAAACTCTCCCTCTGTCTCCCCAAAGGGCTAGTGGGGTCCTGTCTTCGATAAGAGCATTCCCTGTGTGTCTGCTGTGTGTCGGTACGTGTGTGTCGACATGTATGAGGACGATGTTGGTGTGGAGGCGGAGCAATTGCCGGTAATGGTGATGTCACCCCCTAGGGAGTCGACACCGGAATGGATGGCTTTGTTTATGGAATTACGTGATAATGTCAGCACGTTACAAAAATCAGTTGACGACATGAGACGGCCGGCAAACCAGTTAGTACCTGTCCAGGCGTCTCAGACACCGTCAGGGGCTGTAAAACGCCCTTTACCTCAGTCGGTCGACACAGACCCAGACACGGACACCGAATCTAGTGTCGACGGTGAAGAAACAAACGTATTTTCCAGTAGGGCCACACGTTATATGATCACGGCAATGAAGGAGGCTTTGCATATCTCTGATACTGCAAGTACCACAAAAAGGGGTATTATGTGGGGTCTGAAAAAACTACCTGTAGTTTTTCCTGAATCAGAGGAATTGAATGAAGTGTGTGATGAAGCGTGGGTTAACCCCGATAGAAAACTGCTAATTTCAAAGAAGTTATTGGCATTATATCCTTTCCCGCCAGAGGTTAGGGCGCGCTGGGAAACACCCCCTAGGGTGGATAAGGCACTCACACGCTTATCAAAACAAGTGGCGTTACCGTCTCCTGAAACGGCCGCCCTCAAGAATCCAGCTGATAGGAGGCTGGAAACTACCCTGAAAAGTATATACACTCATACTGGTGTTATACTGCGACCAGCCATCGCCTCAGCATGGATGTGCAGTGCTGGGGTGGTTTGGTCGGATTCCCTGACTGAAAATATTGATACCCTGGATAGGGACAGTATTTTATTGACTATAGAGCAATTAAAGGATGCTTTTCTTTATATGCGAGATGCTCAGAGGGATATTTGCACTCTGGCATCGAGAGTAAGTGCGATGTCCATATCTGCCAGAAGAAGTTTATGGACGCGACAGTGGTCAGGTGATGCGGATTCCAAACGGCATATGGAAGTATTGCCGTATAAAGGGGAGGAATTATTTGGGGTCGGTCTATCGGATTTGGTGGCCACGGCAACAGCCGGGAAATCCACCTTTTTACCTCAGGTCCCCTCCCAACAGAAAAAGACACCGTCTTTTCAGCCGCAGTCCTTTCGTTCCTATAAGAACAAGCGGGCAAAAGGACAGTCATATCTGCCCCGAGGCAAAGGAAAGGGTAAGAGAGTGCACCAAGCAGCTCCCTCCCAGGAGCAGAAGCCCTCCCCGGCTTCTGCAAAGCCCTCAGCATGACGTTGGGGCTTTACAAGCGGACTCAGGGGCGGTGGGGGGTCGACTCAAGAATTTCAGCGCACAGTGGGCTCACTCACAGGTGGACCCCTGGATCCTGCAGGTAGTATCTCAGGGTTACAGGTTGGAATTCGAGAAGTCTCCCCCTCGCCGGTTCCTAAAGTCTGCTCTGCCAACGTCTCCCTCAGACAGGGCGACGGTATTGGAAGCCATTCACAAGCTGTATTCTCAGCAGGTGATAGTCAAGGTACCCCTCCTACAACAGGGAAAGGGGTATTATTCCACACTATTTGTGGTACCGAAGCCGGACGGCTCGGTAAGACCTATTCTAAATCTGAAATCTTTGAACCTGTACATACAAAAATTCAAGTTCAAGATGGAGTCACTCAGAGCAGTGATAGCGAATCTGGAAGAAGGGGACTTTATGGTGTCCCTGGACATCAAGGATGCTTACCTGCATGTCCCAATTTGCCCTTCACATCAAGGGTACCTCAGGTTCGTGGTGCAAAACTGTCATTATCAGTTTCAGACGCTGCCGTTTGGATTGTCCACGGCACCTCGGGTCTTTACCAAGGTAATGGCCGAAATGATGTTTCTTCTGCGAAGAAAAGGCGTATTAATTATCCCTTACTTGGACGATCTCCTGATAAGGGCAAGGTCCAGAGAACAGCTGGAGGACGTAGTAGCACTAACCCAAGTAGTGCTGCAACAGCACGGGTGGATTCTGAATTTTCCAAAATCTCAATTGACCCCGACGACACGTCTGCTGTTCCTGGGAATGATTCTGGACACGGTTCAGAAAAAGGTGTTTCTTCCAGAGGAGAAAGCCAGGGAGTTATCCGAACTTGTCAGGAACCTCCTAAAACCAGGAAAAGTGTCTGTGCATCAATGCACAAGAGTCCTGGGAAAAATGGTGGCTTCTTACGAAGCGATTCCATTCAGCAGATTCCACGCACAAACTTTTCAGTGGGATCTACTGGACAAATGGTCCGGATCGCATCTGCAGATGCATCAGCGGATAACTTTGTCTCCACGGACAAGGGTGTCTCTTCTGTGGTGGTTGCAGAGTGCTCATCTGTTAGAGGGCCGCAGATTCGGCATACAGGACTGGGTCCTGGTGACCACGGATGCCAGTCTGAGAGGCTGGGGAGCGGTCACACAGGGAAGAAACTTCCAGGGAGTGTGGTCAAGCCTGGAGATGTCTCTTCACATAAATATACTGGAGCTAAGAGCGATTTACAATGCTCTAAGCCTGGCAAAACCCCTGGTTCAGGGTCAGCCGGTGTTGATCCAGTCGGACAACATCACGGCAGTCGCCCACGTAAACAGACAGGGCGGCACAAGAAGCAGGAGGGCAATGGCAGAAGCTGCAAGGATTCTTCGCTGGGCGGAAGATCATGTGATAGCACTGTCAGCAGTGTTCATTCCGGGAGTGGACAACTGGGAAGCGGACTTCCTCAGCAGACACGATCTACACCCGGGAGAGTGGGGACTTCATCCAGAAGTCTTCCACATGATTGTGAACCGTTGGGAAAAAACCAAAGGTGGATATGATGGCGTCCCGCCTCAACAAAAAACTGGACAGGTATTCCGCCAGGTCAAGAGACCCTCAGGCAATAGCTGTGGACGCTCTGGTAACACCGTGGGTGTTCCAGTCAGTGTATGTGTTTCCTCCTCTGCCTCTCATACCAAAAGTACTGAGAATTATACGGCAAAGGGGAGTAAGAACGATACTCGTGGCTCCGGATTGGCC
The DNA here is from genome assembly GCF_028390025.1 of Pseudophryne corroboree. NCBI lineage: Eukaryota > Metazoa > Chordata > Amphibia > Anura > Myobatrachidae > Pseudophryne > Pseudophryne corroboree. The sequence continues at coordinate 733,784,073 of NC_086449.1, forward strand.
AAGAAGAACTTGGTACCCGGAACTTCAGGAGATGCTCACGGAAGATCCGTGGCCTCTACCTCTAAGACGGGACCTGCTTCAGCAGGGACCGTGTCTATTCCAAGACTTACCGCGGCTGCGTTTGACGGCATGGCGGTTGAACGCCGAATTCTAAGGGAAAAAGGCATTCCGGAAGAGGTCATCCCTACCCTGGTAAAAGCCAGGAAGGAGGTGACTGCACAACATTATCACCGCATTTGGAGAAAATATGTTGCGTGGTGTGAGGCCAGGAAGGCCCCGACGGAGGAATTTCAACTGGGTCGATTCCTACATTTCCTGCAAACAGGATTGTCTATGGGCCTCAAATTAGGGTCCATTAAGGTTCAAATTTCGGCCCTGTCGATTTTCTTCCAGAAAGAATTGGCTTCAGTTCCTGAAGTCCAGGCTTTTGTAAAAGGAGTACTACATATACAGCCCCCGGTTGTGCCCCCAGTGGCTCCGTGGGATCTTAATGTAGTTTTGGATTTTCTCAAATCCCATTGGTTTGAGCCACTCAAATCGGTGGATTTGAAATATCTTACATGGAAAGTAACCATGCTACTGGCCCTGGCTTCAGCCAGGAGAGTGTCAGAATTGGCGGCTTTATCGTATAAAAGCCCATATCTGATTTTCCATTCGGACAGGGCAGAACTGCGGACGCGTCCTCAGTTTCTGCCTAAGGTGGTTTCAGCGTTTCACCTGAACCAGCCTATTGTGGTGCCTGCGGCTACTAGCGATTTGGAGGATTCCAAGTTGCTGGACGTTGTCAGGGCATTGAAAATATATATTTCAAGGACGGCTGGAGTCAGAAAATCTGACTCGCTGTTTATACTGTATGCACCCAACAAGCTGGGTGCTCCTGCTTCTAAGCAGACGATTGCTCGTTGGATTTGTAGCACAATTCAACTTGCACATTCTGTGGCAGGCCTGCCACAGCCTAAATCTATCAAGGCCCATTCCACAAGGAAGGTGGGCTCATCTTGGGCGGCTGCCCGAGGGGTCTCGGCATTACAACTCTGCCGAGCAGCTACGTGGTCGGGGGAGAACACGTTTGTAAAATTCTACAAATTTGATACCCTGGCTAAAGAGGACCTGGAGTTCTCTCATTCGGTGCTGCAGAGTCATCCGCACTCTCCCGCCCGTTTGGGAGCTTTGGTATAATCCCCATGGTCCTGACGGAGTCCCAGCATCCACTAGGACGTCAGAGAAAATAATATTTTACTTACCGATAAATCTATTTCTCGTAGTCCGTAGTGGATGCTGGGCGCCCATCCCAAGTGCGGATTGTCTGCAATACTTGTACATAGTTATTGTTACAAAAAAATCGGGTTGTTATTGTTGTGAGCCGTCTGTTCAGAGGCTCCTACGTTTGTCATACTGTTAACTGGGTTCAGATCACAGGTTGTACGGTGTGATTGGTGTGGCTGGTATGAGTCTTACCCGGGATTCAAAATCCTTCCTTATTGTGTACGCTCGTCCGGGCACAGTATCCTAACTGAGGCTTGGAGGAGGGTCATAGGGGGAGGAGCCAGTGCACACCACCTAGTCCTAAAGCTTTTATTTTTGTGCCCTGTCTCCTGCGGAGCCGCTAATCCCCATGGTCCTGACGGAGTCCCAGCATCCACTACGGACTACGAGAAATAGATTTATCGGTAAGTAAAATCTTATTTTTTTTATAAAGAAATCACGGCTCCTCCTGTGCCCGAGGTTTTGAATGTAATAAATGTCTCTACCGAACAACATTATAGATTGTGATCAGCCGGAAGACTCCGTAGCTGCAGCTCACACTCAGTCACACCTGCTGACATTTGAATTCCCACCTGCCGGGTCTCCCAGAAGGGAGATACATATGGGAGGTTAAATGGGAACATAGCACTGTGCATCACGTCATTGCGTCCCTGCCACGTGCTGCTCATTGTCACAATTTGTGCCCACAAGGATGTGATTCACCACGAATCACATCAGCAAACCCCTGAATCTGGGAGGTGGTCTATTCTCCTGGGAGTATTGGAAAGTTCTCCAAAATTCCAGGAGAATAGGTACGTATGCACTAGTCCAGAGGAATCAGTGACGCAGTTTGGCTGGGGGTGTCATCCAGTGTGGGTACATGACATTTGCACGTTATTACTGTATGTTATAGAATAGTTGTGCACAATAGGGCAGATGTATTAACCTGGAGAAGGCATAAGGAAGTGATAAAGCAGTGATAAGCGCAAGGTGATAAACGCACCAGCCAGTCGTCTCCTAACTGTCAATTTGCATATTGGAGCTGATTGGCTGGTGCGTATACCACCTTGCACTTATCACCGGTTTATCATACCTCCCAACTGTCCTGATTTCAGCAGGACAGTCCCGCTATTTGGACACTGTCGCTTGGTCCCACGGACGGGCAGTTGGGGAGGTTTTGATCATCCGCTGCTCTGCAAAGCAGCGAGTGATCTCTGAATCGATGCCGCACGGCATCTATTCAATGCTGGGAGGGGAGCAGGGGGCTGTCCAGCTGCTCGGAGAGTGCTGGGCACGCCCCCAAAATGCCTAAAAAATGGGTCCGTGATGCTTGGCCATGCCCCTCTAACAACAAGCCAAGCCCTTTTTCAGGATATTTTTAATATCTCATATTCTAGCTCAATGCAAATAGACTTTTTTTGTGCTGATATTTGTAGTTACTGTAAGTGATTGTGAGTGCCCCAGCACAAGCACGGCACTAGTTGCAGTGTGTAATAAAACAACTGTGGTAAGGCTTGCAGATGTAAAAAATATTTCCACCATAATATAACATGGTTATTCAGGGTTGTTAGCAATCCAAAAAAGTTAGCAATTGGACCACACCATGTTGCACTGCAGGTGGGGCAGATGTAATATGTGTACTATTCCATCATGGACAGCCCTGAGGAAGAAGAGGACTAAACCCCCCTTCTTTTGCCCCTCTCCCCGTGTTTGAACTGATTATATCGTGGCCCCTTCCCCCCATTCACAATGTCTGTTGTTTTGTTGATGTCTTTCTCTTTATTGCCCTTCCCCTTATATGCAGGGGCGGAACTGTGGGAGGCAGTGGAGTCCGCTGCCGCCAGGGCTCCTGACCTCAAGGGGGCACATCTCCACCGTCTCTCACTGCCTGATCATCGCCGCTGCTACTTTTTTTTTTTTTTTTTTTCAACTCATTCTTGCAGACGGAGGGGCTAGGGGCGGTTGGCCCAGAGGGACACCATGTGAGTCCCTGCTAGGTCGGTCCCATGCAAACATCCGCGGCCGGCTGACGCTTGCTTCCGGGTTTGCGTTCCAGTAGCTGGAACACAACACAGAAGCTATTATCTGCTCCAGGCTCCAGCTAGCTGCCACTTCCGGGTGCCGTTAGACGGGAGCAGTGTCTGTAGCTGCAGCTGCTGGGCTCGTGTCATGGCCGGATTAACAATGGGGCGGATGGAGCTGCAGCTCCAGGCCCCCCATTGCAAATAGGCCCACAGGAGTGACAGCAGTGACAGGAATAATCTCTTTCCTGTCACAGACTGCCAGCGCCCATGCTCTCTCCCGTGCATCTCCTCCTCTGGCTCCAGCACTCACCTGAGATCCGTGCAGGCAGTGTGGTAGCCGCCCCTCCCCTCCAGTCTCTCCTTCACTCAGGGCCCTGAGCCTGTCACTTACAGGCCCAAGCTCCGCCCCCAGACTGTAAGGGGAGCTGCTGCTGATGCAGGAAGCCTGGTAAGTTTAATGGCTTCTTGTTTAATGGAATCAACAGTGTGTGTGTATAGCATGTGTGGTGTGTGTGTGTCTACTCCATGTGCGTGTACTGTGTGTGTGTATACTGTGTGTGTACTGTACATTGTGTATACTGTACGTGTGTACTGTATACAGTATGTGTGCTGAATGTATGTATACTATATGTGTGTAGTGTGTACTGTGTGTGTGTATATATCTATATATATGTGTGTGTGTGTGTGTACTTTGTGGGGGTGTACTGTGTGTGTATACTGTGTGTGTATAGTGTGTACTGTGTGTCTGTATATGTGGGGGGGGTGTACTTTATGTGTGTGTAGTTTGCTCTTGTGAGTGTACTGTATGTGGTGGTGTGTGTGAGTGTGTGTGTGTGTATATATATATATATATATATATAAACACACACACACACACACACACACACACAAACACTGTTCCCCCGTTGCCCTGACGCTGTTCCCCCAGATGTACCCTGTCGCTAGGCAACGGACGGCGCGGAGGTGATCATGTCATAGCCGGCGGACGGAGACGTGGCGCTCGACTCACCGTGTGCTGGTGGCAGTAATTCCTACTTACTTAAGGTAAGCTTCTCACTATAATCTTGTTGTATGTCACCTTGGAGAAGGGGCGTGTAAACCCTGAAACGTCGGTGGTGCATTTTTTACAAATTATTTAAATACAGTTTTGACTTTTTTCATTAAGCCTCTGGAGTGCCGCTGTTTGTTTACCCTAGCAACGGGGGAACAGTGTTTGTGTATACCATTCATACTGAGGGCACCGGAGCAGATATATATATTAGTCCATGTGAATGAACTAGCACTCTTTGCTGGAATCCTTATATGCAGGGTGCCATCACTGAGCAGTTAATGTGTAATGTGTCGAATAAACTGCGGCACTCCAAGTAGATGTAGAAAATCTTTAGTGGAAAAGTATCATTACATCAGAGTCATGTGGCTTACGTATCGGTGCCACTCAAGCAACTTTCTCAAAGCAGACAAAAGATGTCTGCTCTGGAGTGGGGCTGTCACTTCCCTCCTCACGATGTATAAGAACCAGGCGGCACTCAGTGGACTTGGTGAAAAAATAGTGCTTTAGTGTGGCAAAAATGCAATTAGAGCATAGCTTGCCAACGTTTCAGTGCCGCACAGGGCGCTTTTTTCAGGGCTCTATGCTGTAGAACAAACAGCATAGAGCCTTGAAAAAAGCACCCTGCATGGACCCCACATGCTCCCGTCCAGCGTGGAGTGTTGTCATGACAACACGCGCACTGGGGGGAGGGACGTCATTGGCCGGGAACTCAGGGAGCGGCCCTGGAAGTCTCCTGGAGCGGATGCCGCAGGGAGGATGCCTTTTCACTGGCGGACTTCTCACCTTTATAGGTAGGCACCTTTTTCTTAATTTTGTTCACATCACGCCCATTAACGCAGACCACTCCCCCACACCACTGGTCATTCCCCCACACAGGGCCGTAAATACGTGTGTGCAAAGTGGGCTTGGCACACAGCGCAGTTGCCCTGAGGGCGCACGGCCAGCGGCATGTAATGAGTCAAATTGACTCATTACATGCCGCCTCTGCTGTGTGCGCCGGGCAGCGGACAAGGAGGAGGAGGAAGGGGGAGCAGGGAGCCGCAGCAGCGCTATTTTATTGGTAGTAAGCGCCGCTGCAGCATCCCCCTCTCCTTCTGTATTGGCTGCCCGGCGCTGCTGTGGATGCTGGGATGCGGTTCCTTTATCCCAGCATCCACAGCAGCGCCAGGCAGCCAATACGGAAGAAGAGGGGGATGCTGCAGCGGCGCTTACTACCAATGACATAGCGCTGCTGCGGCTCCCTGCTCCCCCTCCCTCCTCCTCCTTCTCACCTGCCTGCACCGAGGGAGCTGCCAGCACGAGGAGCCTGTCAGCGGGGAGAAGGTAAGTATCTCTCTCTCTCTCTCTCTCTCTCTCTCAGGGGGACACCGTCTGCCGCAATGTGTAAAAAGGGGGACTGGCGGCCGCAATGTGTAAAAAGGGGGACTGGCGGCCGCAATGTGTAAAAAGGGGGACTGGCGGCCGCAATGTGTAAAAAGGGGGACTGGCGGCCGCAATGTGTAAAAAGGAGGACCGGCTGCCGCAATGTGTAAAAAGGAGGACCGGCTGCCGCAATGTGTAAAAAGGGGGACCGGCTGCCGCAATGTGTAAAAAGGGGGACTGGCTGCCGCAATGTGTAAAAAGGAGGACTGGCTGACGCAATGTGTAAAAAGGGGGCCTGGCTGCCGCAATGTGTAAAAAGGGGGACTGGCTGCTGTAATGTGTAAAAAGGGGGACGCTGTCTGCTGTAATGTATAAAAGGGGCTCTACCTGGTGTAGTGGCGCTACTGTGCAGCGTAGTATGAATTGCTATTATTTTGTGGCCACGCCCCTTCCCCATGAAGCTACGCCCCTATAAATTTGAAGCGCGCCTACGGCGCGCACTGCCCCTATCTTACATGGAGGGGGGGGGCGCCACTGTCGTTTCTTGCACACAGCGCTAAAATGCCTAGTTACGGCACTGCCCCCACATCATTAGTCACACCCCCAGCAGCAGCGCATAATAGGCCCTTTTGAAATTTCAGCTCCAGGCCCATTTGGACCTTAATCTGGCACTAGCTCGTGTTAGTGGAAACATGTGACATGCACACCTGTTTCCATTGCCATTTGCTGTGTAGGGGCCGTTGTGGCCGGACAGAGCTGCCAGGGTGGTCAGAAGTGAAGCCATACCTCAGCAGCGTCAGGTAATTAACTGTCTCGGGACATCTCCACACTAGCTGACATCTGATCTGCACGGCCACAGTCATCAGTGTTGTGTGCAGCCCACTGCCTATTCATCTCCCCCTCCTGCAGCTCCTGCTGTTAACTGTTTACTGCCATTCCTATAGCCAGGGCCCAGGGTGGGAGCACAGGAACTGATACTCTATGTGGTGGGAGTCGTCAGCCCTAAGGATTGTGTCAGTGCACCTGATTTATGTATAACACATAAGACCCCCCTGCATGCTCTGCATGCACACACACAGTAGGTAAACATAGGCTGCTGGACCTGGCACTGCAGGGGTCACTTTTACTTCTCCCCTCCATCTGCTTCAGACAGTGTGCTGGGAGATAAGGAGATAAGAATCGTCTGACCATGGAGGACGACCTGATTGGATAGTATGGGGGCAGGTGGAAGGTGTACTGTACTGTGCCTTGCTGAACACTGTTTGCAAGTGAAGCGGGAAAGGTCCCATCCAGAGAGGTAAGAGGACACGGGGGGGGGGAATTAATACCAATTACATTGACATCATCCATTTTTACTAGTAATTATTGGCTGCAATTAGTTTTTTTTTAAATTTGGTATTGATGACCAATATAGTTGTTCATTACATTGGTCCAATATGTAATCATAGGGGTAATTCAGACCTGATCATAGATGTGCAAAAAAACGCACATCTACGATCATTTTCTCTGACATGCGGAGGGACGCCCAGCACAGGGCAAGTCCACCCCGCATGCCGGGTCCTGCTCCCCCCTTCCCCGCATGCAGACATGCGAAAGCATCGCACGGCGGCGGTGCTTTTGCATGGTTTGAGTAGCCCTCTGCCTATGCAGCCTGCAAAGGCAGACAGCTGCCCACCGTGTTTTGGCCCGCTGCGTGTGCGTTGACACCCCTTTCCCGTCCTCCTCCAGGTCTTAAACTGCGTTCCGAAGAGAACGCACTTTAGGACCTTGCACATGCGCTTATCGGCGTACGTGCATGTGACAGGGTCTGAATTAAGCCTCAAGTTCAGCTGTACGAGCAGTGCAGATACATTCATGTGACAATTATTTCTAATTGTTATACATTTGTAGATGTGGGTGGGGTGCGGGGGTCGAGGTGTAGTTGGGGGTGCTTTAATAAATGTTAGAAGCACTGTGTTTTGTGTGTGCATGTTTTTAAGTGAGGTGTGTGTGTGTGTGTGTGTGTGTGTGTGTGTGTGTGTGTTTTTAAGGAAAGTTGTGTGTTCAAGTAAAAGAGGCATGTGTGAGGCATGTGTGTAAGTGAGAGGTGTGTGTGTATGTGTGTGTGAGGCATGTGTGTAAGTGAGAGGTGTGTGTGTGTGTGTGAGAGGCATGTGTGTAAGTGAGAGGCAAGGATTAAAGGAGGCATTTGAGCATTTCTACAGGACTATGGCCCTCATTCCGAGTTGATCGCTCGCTAGCTGCTTTTAGCAGCAGTGCACACGCTAGGCCGCCGCCCTCTGGGAGTGTATCTTAGCTTAGCAGAAGTGCGACCGAAAGGTTAGCAGAACTGCACCAATATATTTTCATGCAGTTTCTGAGTAGCTGCAGACCTACTCCTACCTTGCGATCATTTCAGACTATTCCGTTCCTGTTTTGACGTCACATACATGCCCTGCATTCAGCCAGCCACTCCCCCGTTTCCCCAGGCACGCCTGCGTTTTCATCTGACACGCCTGCTTTTTTTTAGCACACTCCCGGAAAACGGTCAGCTACCACCCAGAAACACCCCATTCATGTCAATCATTTACTGATCAGCAGAGCAACTGGAAAGAGTCACTCAACCTTGTGTGAAACTGCATAGTTTTTTGTGAAAGCACGTCGCGTATGCGCACTGCGACCCATACGCATGCGCAGAAATGCAGATTTTTAGCCTGATCGCTGTGCTGCAAACAGCAGCTAGCGATCAACTCGGAATTGCGGCCTATGTACAGAGCGCACACATGGTCTGGGTACACGCTACCTTACAAATATATGAAGGGGTGTCTGTTTCTGAATGCGTGTGTGTGTGTGAGAGGCGTGTGTGTGTGTGTGTGAGTGAAGAGGCATGTGTAAGTGAAAAGAGGCGTGTGTGTGTGTTTTTTAAAATATATTGATACACCGCTGCGCCAAAGCATCTCCATCGAGACCCGCTGGCGGGTGAGGGAGCACTGTAGGTGTACTATAAAGGTATGCTGGTGTCTGTTTTATTGTAATGACTGACTTGGAGTGCGTCCAATTTGTATGTGTATCTATATTACTGTTGGGAAAGGTACCTGAGCACGCTACTACTGTTCACCCTGAGTGTCGGATAGTTACGTATGGTATGTATGTGTATATGTAGGGGGGCACCAACATTTATCATGCCTCCGGGCGACTGGGACGAACTTACGCCACTGCTTATATGTGTCTGTCTTTCAATAAAGCTTCGGGCTTGTGATTCCCTCTCCCTCACCCTCCTACCCTCCACACCCATAGCCTTATTAACTGTTGTTATATTGTATAGTTTAAATGCATAGTGTAGTTTGAGAACTATAGTGTAGGCTGGCCTGTGCCGTAGTTCTTCAACTGCACTATACAGTCTGCATCTGTACTGTGTTTTGGCTGTACTGTGACACGGTACTTATGTTTGTCATGTTTATGTTTTTTGCTACTTTATGTCAAATAAAGACTGCTTTTTCAATCAAAAAAATGTGTAGAGAGAGTTAGATTTGGGTGGGATGTGTAAAAACTGAAATTGAAATTGCAGTGTAAAAATAAAGCAGCTAGTATTTACAGAGGCGTAACTAGCACGGGGCGAGCAGGGCGTGTGCGGGGGGCGCCACAGGCACCTGCACGGCCCGCTCGCCCCATGCGCCCACCGCCGCCGGAGTTCCGCTCTGCTGCCTGCCGCCTCAGCCCGTCAGCTCCCACTAGGTACGGGGAGGAGGCGAGAGTCAGTCAGTGGCGGAAGGAAGCTTGGATGCGGGCCGGCGCCAGCGAGGGAGAAGGGTGATGAAATCCATTTTCATCTCCCTTAAACTCGTTCTGTGCCGCTGGATGTCATTTTCCCTGGTGACCGTCTCTGCTGCCTGGCTGGCCCACGCACTGCCTGCTGGGAGAAAGGAGGAGGGAGGAGGAAGAGTCACGGGGGAGCTCTGTAATGTCAGCGGCTGCCATGAAGAGCCTTACCGCACCTGAGCCGGAGAAGCAAGAGATGCAAAATGCAAAGTATGTTGTGTGAAAAAACATACAAACATGTAAATATCAGTGTGTGTGTTTTGCTATGTATGTGTGTATGTGTTTTGCTGTGTGTGTGTGTGTGTGTGTGTGTGTGTGTGTGTGTGTGTGTGTGTGTGTGTGTGTGTGTGTGTGTGTGTGTGTGTGTGTGTGTTTTTGCTATATGTGCACAGTGGCACTCCTCAAAGGAAAAGAGCTTCATTCACATGGTAACAGAACTTTGTGTCTATTAGACTATTCCAGCTTGTTGTATCCCCTGCCCCAACATCTCCGTATTGCCCACACATTACACCCCCCTGCCTCCCTCCCCACACATTACACCCCCCCTGCCTCCCTCCCCACACATTACACCCCCCCTGCCTCCCTCCCCACACATTACACCCCCCATGCCTCCCTCCCCACACATTACACCCCCCCCGCCTCTCTCCCCACACATTACACCCCCCTTGCCTCCCTCCCCACACATTACACCCTCCTGCCCCTCTCCACACACATTACACCCCCCCTGCCTCCCTCCCCACACATTACACCCCCCCTGCCTCCCTCCCCACACATTACACCCCCCATGCCTCCCTCCCCACACATTACACCCCCCCTGCCTCCCTCCCCACACATTACACCCCCCCTGCCTCTCTCCCCACACATTACACCCCCCCTGCCTCCCTCCCCACACATTACACCCCCCCTGCCTCTCCCCCCACACATTACACCCCCCCTGCCTCTCTCCCCACACATTACACCCCCCCTGCCTCTCTCCCCACACAATACACCCCCCTGCCTTCCTCCCCACTCCTCTCTCTGTCACTCTCCCTGTCCCTATGTCCCTGCTGTCACTTTCCCTTTGAATTTTCAGTTCATTCTATTTGCTATAATCTGAATTTCGGCTCATTCTGTGTGCTATAATGTGAATTTCGGCTCATTCTGTGTGCTATAATGTGAATTTCGGCTCATTCTGTGTGCTAAAATGTGAATTTCGGCTCATACCGTGTGGGGTAATGTGAATTTCGGCTCATACCGTGTGGTGTAATGTGAATTTCGGCTTATACCATGTGGTGTAATGTGAATTTCGGCTCATTCCGTGTGGGGTAATGTGAATTTTGGCTCATACCATGTGGGGTAATGTGAATTTTGGCTCATACCGTGTGGGGTAATGTGAATTTCGGCTCATACCGTGTGCTATAATGTGAATTTTTGCTCATACCATGTGCTATAATGTGAAAGGGGCACCAGTACTAGATAGTATAAGGGGTCCTACTACACTGAAGGACACGCCCCTTTTGAGTGACCACGCCCCCTTTTCTGGAGCGCACGCGCCTTCGGCGCGCGCATAATTCCTATCTATACTTTTTCATTCCCCCTTCAAAAATTCCCTTCGACCACTGCACCTACATCTATACATACACACCTTGACATCTTTGTATACAGTGACACCGGTGGCATGTGCACATACTTTCCTTTTGTAGTTTTTCTTGTTTTTTTTTTGTTTTTTGTTTTTGTTTTTTTTGGGGGGGGCGCCAGTATTGATCTTGCCCTGGGCTCCAAAAACCCTAGTTACGCCTTTGAGTATTTACCCTGCACAAAAACAATATAACCTACCCAAATCTCTCTGCACATGTTACATCTGCCCCACCTGCAGTGCAACATGGTTTTGCCCAATTGCTAACTTTTTTGGTTTGCTAAGAACTCTGAATAACCCCCATTATACTGTACATTTGAACTAAAAAAGCATTTTAAAAAACGAGTAGTTCTTAAACTGCAAGCATCATTTGACTTTACAGTGGAGACTTCACACATGCACAATGGTGGGTTTCAAAAGCGACACCTGGTGGACAAACTCCAGTATTGCACTTGCTGGTGATGCAATTCTTTACACTGCAACTGCATACGCAACCCTGCGAACAAAGGTGGTCATTCCGAGTTTTTCGCACGTACCAACTTTATGCTGCCCGTGCGATCAACTTGATGCTGCCTATGGGGGAGTGTATTTTAGCATAGCAGGGCTGCGATCGCTTGTGCAGCCCTGCTATGCTAAAAAAGACCAGCCCTGCACCTACTTACCCAGTGCGACGGATCCAGCGATGAAGGTTCCGGCTGTGACGTCAGACATCCGCCCTCCAAATGCCTGGACATGCCTGCGTTTGCCTTACCACGCCCAGGAAACGGTGAGTAGACGACCGATCCTCCTTCCCGCTGTTAATCTTCTTGTGATCGGGCCTGCGATCGCTTTCTTCGGTCCTGGCGTTGTTGCCCGGCGACTGCCCTCGCTGGGCAATAACACGTGTGCGCAATGCGGGCTCTGTGCAGCCGCAGTTCCAACCCATTTGCACCCCAGCGAAGAACCGCTGCGTGCGAACGGGTCGGAATGACCCCCATAATGTCACCCTGCGACCAGGCGCAGGCATAGGTAGTGTGACTAGTTTTAAACACTACACGCCATACAGATGATAGATGAGAATATCTACATCTGTATGTTTGAATGTTTATCTCAACTTTTATTATCAAGTATTCAAAGTATTGAGCCATGTTGATGCGTTCCAAATTTTGAAATTTTTTCCTTAAATACAGCATTTTGTAAAACATAGAAACTATACTAGTAGTAGTAGTTGGATTAGTATGTAGCAAACATATTTTAATCAGTACACTTTACCAGAGGCTCATTACCCATTTTGTGATTCTGTTATATGTACCCAGGTGTGTGCATACTTCGTACTGGGCACAGTTTTCCTGCCCATCTCTTGCTTCCAGCTTCCGTGATTCAGGCCATAGGGTTCATATAGAGTTGTCCATAAATGTAATTTGTATTTTTTCCCTGCAAAAAGCATATTACTGCCTAGGCCCTAGGCGCACCAAAAAATCACCATAAACATGATGAGTGAAAATTGTTAACAATGCTAAATCAAGAAAGACACATACAGATGTAGCCATGCTCATTTTTGCTGCGATGCAGCATTCTGCAACATGGCTTGCTGCATGGCATGCCGGGCTTCAACTATTCGGTGATCACTGGCTGCGATTAGTCACAGACCAGCCCGCCATGCAGATTGCCGCATCGCAGCAAGATGAGCATGGCTACATATGTGCACCTCTCATAGGTGCTGGATCCCTAGTGCAAGTTATGAACTAATGATGATGCTTTGCCTCTGATTAGCCTTACTCACCACCCTAAACATCTTGGCTGTGCTCCCTATCTAACAGTCCTGCTCTATTTTGTCAACAGTAAAAACTGTTGGCATATGATTATGTGTGTACAGGTGGTATATGCACACACCAGCAGATGCCCTGAGACCATGAACAACCCAGTACTTCAAAAGTGGGGTGGTTTATTTACTAGCAATGTGACAGTACAACCGTACTCACAGTAATACACAGTCAGACTGATTATGGCGCAGAGAGGAGGCATACGGGTTACCAGCCGGTGAATGTGGGTAGCGGGTAGTGGAAGCTGTTATGCGTCAGGCTGCTGCCAGGTGGTGCAGTGCGGTGAGAGAGATGCCAAGGAGCAGAGCAGGAAAGCGGATTGAGGTGCCGTAGGTCTGAAAACTGAGAATGGACAAGCGATGATGCTGAGGTAGTGCCAAGTGCCAGGGCCACTGAATATCCACTGATAGAGTGAGGGAGATAGCAGCAGAAGCAACAGCAGTGTGTCTGAGAGATCTGGCAGCGCTGAGAGCCGCACCAGAAATGTGTGAACGCTGTGTGAGTTAAACTGATTAAGGGAGACATCCATACTGAGAGTATATTGCACTATTATGTGAACCTCTATACCTGCAAGAGACTGTTTTAGCGATATCTATATGCTGATGTGTGATATGTGTGCTGATTGAGATACCAGAGAACCAGTGAACTGAGTCTATTAGTTATAACAAGAGAATTGAAGCCAAAAGTGCACTTGGGACCAAGATACAAATACTATTGAGTGCTGAAGATAACTGTTACTAAAGTGGAATGGTATTTATTATGCTTTTATTATTATCATTTATTTATTTTTTCTGTAATAAAGAAAGACCAGTATTAGATGCTAATTTTGTTACCTTTACCAATTGTGAATTACAAGTACATGCAGAGGCAGTTTCAGAACTCTTGGAGTCCTATGCAAGACACCGATTTGGGGGGCCCCTTCCGCAAACAATCCAGAACACTTTTTTTTTTTGTTTAGGATTTATTCCCCTTACATTATTTGTCAAACATTCAAACTCCAGATGGTTAGGGCCGTGTTGGGAATCAAACCCTTGACCTCAGTGTTATGAGGGGACAGGTAGAGGGTTATGGTAAGGGTAACTTGGAGTGGAAGAGGGTGATGGGCAGATGGTGGCAGAGGGTGACTGGAAAAGGTCCAGGGTGACAGGCAGGTGATGATTAAGAAAAGCATAGGTCACTTCCGGTTCCGGGTGCATGGAGTGAGAAGCTCCCTCTCACAGCTCCGCCCGTGCCCGGCTATAACTGACTTTTCTCTATCGTCCTAAGTGGATGCTGGGGTTCCTGAAAGGACCATGGGGAATAGCGGCTCCGCAGGAGACAGGGCACAAAAAAGTAAAGCTTTACTAGGTCAGGTGGTGTGCACTGGCTCCTCCCCCTATGACCCTCCTCCAGACTCCAGTTAGATTTTGTGCCCGAACGAGAAGGGTGCAATCTAGGTGGCTCTCCTAAAGAGCTGCTTAGAGAAAGTTTAGTTTAGGTTTTTTTTCTTTACAGTGAGTCCTGCTGGCAACAGGATCACTGCAACGTGGGACTTAGGGGGAAAGTAGTAAACTCACCTGCATGCAGAGTGGATTTGCTGCTTGGCTACTGGACACCATTAGCTCCAGAGGGATCGAACACAGGCCCAGCCGTGGAGTCCGGTCCCGGAGCCGCGCCGCCGACCCCCTTGCAGATGCTGAAGCGTGAAGAGGTCCGGAAACCGGCGGCTGAAGACTCCTCAGTCTTCATAAGGTAGCGCACAGCACTGCAGCTGTGCGCCATTTTCCTCTCAGCACACTTCACTGGGCAGTCACTGAGGGTGCAGAGCGCTGGGGGGGGGCGCTCTGAGAGGCAAATATAAACCTTATACAAGGCTAAAAATACCTCACATATAGCCCATAGGGGCTATATGGAGATATTTAACCCCTGCCTGACTGGAAAAATAGCGGGAGAAGAACCCGCCGAAAAAGGGGCGGGGCCTATCTCCTCAGCACACGGCGCCATTTTCTGTCACAGCTCCGCTGGTCAGAACGGCTCCCAGGTCTCTCCCCTGCACTGCACTACAGAAACAGGGTAAAACAGAGAGGGGGGGCACATTAATGGCTATATATATATATATTAAAGCAGCTATAAGGGAGCACTTAATATAAGGATATCCCTTGTATATATAGCGCTTTGTGGTGTGTGCTGGCAGACTCTCCCTCTGTCTCCCCAAAAGGGCTAGTGGGTCCTGTCTTCATTAGAGCATTCCCTGTGAGTTTGCGGTGTGTGTCGGTACGTGGTGTCGACATGTATGAGGACGATATTGGTGTGGAGGCGGAGCAATTGCCAAATATGCAGATGTCACCCCCCAGGGGGTCGACACCAGAATGGATGCCTTTATTTGTGGAATTACGTGATGGTTTATCTTCCCTTAAACAGTCAGTTGAGGACATGAGGCGGCCGGACAATCAATTAATGCCTGTCCAGGCGCCTCAAACACCGTCAGGGGCTGTAAAACGCCCTTTGCCTCAGTCGGTCGACACAGACCCAGACACGGGCACTGATTCCAGTGACGACGGTAGAAATTCAAACGTATTTTCCAGTAGGGCCACACGTTATATGATTTTGGCAATGAAGGAGACGTTACATTTAGCTGATACTACAGATACCGTAAAACAGGGTATTATGTATGGTGTGAAAAAACTACAAACAGTTTTTCCTGAATCAGAAGAATTAAATGACGTGTGTGATGAAGCGTGGGTTGCTCCTGATAAAAAGTTGATAATTTCAAAAAAGTTATTGGCATTATACCCTTTCCCGCCAGAGGTTAGGGCGCGCTGGGAAACACCCCCTAAGGTGGACAAGGCGCTCACACGCTTATCCAAACAAGTGGCGTTACCCTCTCCTGAGACGGCCGCACTTAAGGATCCATCAGATAGAAAGATGGAAGTTATTCAAAAGAATATATACACACATGCAGGTGTTATAATACGACCAGCTATAGCAACTGCCTGGATGTGCAGTGCTGGAGTAGTTTGGTCAGAATCCCTGATTGAAAATATTGATACCCTAGATAGGGACAATGTTTTACTGTCGTTAGAACAAATAAAGGATGCATTTATCTATATGCGTGATGCACAGAGGGATATTTGCACACTGGCATCTCGGGTGAGTGCTATGTCCATTTCAGCCAGAAGAGCCTTATGGACACGACAGTGGACAGGCGATGCGGATTCAAAACGTCACATGGAGGTTTTGCCGTATAAAGGGGAGGAGTTATTTGGAGTTGGTCTATCAGACTTGGTGGCCACGGCTACTGCCGGGAAATCCACTTTTTTACCTCAAGTCACTCCCCAACAGAGAAAGGCACCGACCTTTCAACCGCAGCCTTTTCGCTCCTACAAAAATAAGAGAGCAAAGGGCTTGTCGTACCTGCCACGAGGCAGAGGAAGAGGGAAGAGACACCAACAGGCAGCTCCTTCCCAGGAACAGAAGCCCTCCCCGGCTCCTGCAAAAACCTCAGCATGACGCTGGGGCCTCTCAAGCGGACTCGGGGACAGTGGGGGGCCGTCTCAAAAATTACAGCGCGCAGTGGGCTCACTCGCAGGTAGACCCCTGGATCCTGCAGATAATATCTCAGGGGTACAGGTTGGAATTAGAGACGGATCCTCCTCATCGTTTCCTGAAGTCTGCCTTACCAACCGTCTCTTCCGAAAGGGAGAGGGTGTTGGAAGCCATTCACAAGCTGTACGCTCAGCAGGTGATAGTCAAAGTACCCCTATTACAACAAGGAAAGGGGTATTATTCCACTCTATTTGTGGTACCGAAGCCGGATGGCTCGGTAAGGCCTATTCTAAATCTGAAGTCCTTGAACCTCTACATAAAAAAGTTCAAGTTCAAGATGGAGTCACTCAGAGCAGTGATAGCGAACCTGGAAGAAGGGGACTTTATGGTATCCTTGGACATCAAGGATGCGTATCTACACGTTCCGATTTACCCCGCACACCAGGGGTACCTCAGGTTCATTGTTCAAAACTGTCACTATCAGTTTCAGACGCTGCCGTTCGGATTGTCCACGGCGCCTCGGGTCTTTACCAAGGTAATGGCCGAGATGATGATTCTTCTTCGAAGAAAAGGCGTATTAGTTATCCCATACTTGGACGATCTCCTAATAAGGGCAAGGTCCAGAGAACAGCTGGAGACAGCTTTAGCACTATCTCAAGAGGTGCTAAGACAACACGGGTGGATTCTGAATATTCCAAAATCCCTTTTAATCCCGACAACTCGTCTGCTGTTCCTAGGAATGATTCTGGACACGGTTCAGAAAAAGGTTTTCCTTCCAGAGGAAAAAGCCAAGGAGTTATCCGATCTGGTCAGGAACCTCCTAAAACCAGGAAAAGTGTCAGTACATCAATGCACAAGAGTCCTGGGAAAAATGGTGGCTTCTTACGAAGCAATTCCATTCGGCAGATTCCATGCAAGAATATTCCAAAGGGATCTGTTGGACAAATGGTCAGGGTCGCATCTGCAGATGCACCTGCGAATAACCCTGTCACCAAAGACAAGGGTGTCACTTCTGTGGTGGTTGCAGAAGGCTCACCTATTAGAAGGCCGCAGATTCGGCATTCAGGATTGGATCCTGGTGACCACGGACGCCAGCCTGAGAGGCTGGGGAGCAGTCACACAAGGAAGAAACTTCCAGGGAGTATGGACGAGTCTGGAAAAGTCTCTTCACATAAACATTCTGGAACTAAGAGCAATCTACAATGCTCTAAGCCAGGCGGAACTTCTCCTGCAAGGAAAGCCGGTGTTGATTCAGTCGGACAACATCACGGCGGTCGCCCATGTAAACAGGCAGGGCGGCACAAGAAGCAGGAGTGCAATGGCAGAAGCTGCCAAGATTCTTCGCTGGGCGGAGAATCACGTGATAGCACTGTCAGCAGTGTTCATCCCGGGCGTGGACAACTGGGAAGCAGACTTCCTCAGCAGACACGATCTTCATCCGGGAGAGTGGGGTCTACATCCAGAAGTCTTCAACATGTTAATAGACCGTTGGGAAAGACCAATTGTAGACATGATGGCGTCTCACCTCAACAAGAAACTGGACAAATATTGCGCCAGGTCAAGAGATCCACAGGCAATAGCTGTGGACGCACTGGTAACTCCTTGGGTGTACCAGTCAGTGTATGTGTTTCCTCCTCTGCCGCTCATACCAAAGGTATTGAAGATCATACGGCAAAGAAGAGTAAGAACAATACTAGTGGTTCCGGATTGGCCGAGAAGGACTTGGTATCCGGAACTTCAAGAGATGCTCACGGACGAACCGTGGCCTCTACCTCTGAGAAGGGACCTGCTACAGCAGGGTCCCGGTCTTTTTCAAGACTTACCGCGGCTGCGTTTGACGGCATGGCGGTTGAACGCCAGATCCTAAAAGGGAAAGGCATTCCAGAAGAAGTCATTCCTACCTTGATTAAGGCACGGAAGGAAGTCACCGTGAAACATTATCACCGCATTTGGCGAAAATATGTAGCGTGGTGCGAGGATCGGAGGGTTCCGACGGAGGAATTCCAACTGGGTCGTTTCCTACATTTCCTGCAATCAGGATTATCTATGGGTCTCAAATTGGGATCCATTAAGGTTCAAATTTCGGCCCTGTCAATATTCTTCCAAAAAGAATTGGCCTCTGTCCCTGAGGTCCAGACTTTTGTCAAGGGAGTACTGCATATACAGCCTCCTGTGGTGCCTCCGGTGGCACCGTGGGATCTAAATGTAGTTTTAGATTTCCTCAAATCCCATTGGTTTGAACCATTGAAAAAGGTGGATTTGAAATATCTCACATTGAAAGTGACTATGTTACTAGCCCTGGCCTCTGCCAGGAGAGTATCTGAATTGGCGGCTTTATCTTATAAAAGTCCTTATCTAATCTTCCATTCGGATAGGGCAGAACTGCGGACTCGTCCGCATTTTCTCCCTAAAGTGGTATCAGCATTTCATCTGAACCAACCTATTGTGGTGCCTGCGGCCACTAGCGACTTGGAGGACTCCAAGTTGTTGGACGTTGTCAGAGCCTTAAAAATATACATTGCAAGGACGGCTGGAGTCAGAAAATCTGACTCGCTGTTTATATTGTATGCACCCAACAAGTTGGGCGCACCTGCTTCTAAGCAGTCGATTGCTCGTTGGATTTGTAACACAATTCAACTTGCACATTCTGTGGCAGGCCTGCCACAGCCTAAAACTGTAAAAGCCCACTCCACAAGGAAGGTGGGCTCATCTTGGGCGGCTGCCCGAGGGGTCTCGGCATTACAACTCTGCCGAGCAGCTACGTGGTCGGGGGAGAACACGTTTGTAAAATTTTACAAATTTGATACCCTGGCAAAGGAGGACCTGGAGTTCTCTCATTCGGTGCTGCAGAGTCATCCGCACTCTCCCGCCCGTTTGGGAGCTTTGGTATAATCCCCATGGTCCTTTCAGGAACCCCAGCATCCACTTAGGACGATAGAGAAAATAAGAATTTACTTACCGATAATTCTATTTCTCGGAGTCCGTAGTGGATGCTGGGCGCCCATCCCAAGTGCGGATTATCTGCAATACTTGTACATAGTTATTGTTAACTAATTCGGGTTATTGTTAAGGAGCCATCTTTAAGAGGCCCTTTCTGTTGTCATACTGTTAACTGGGTTTAGATCACAAGTTGTACGGTGTGATTGGTGTGGCTGGTATGAGTCTTACCCGGGATTCAAAATGCCTCCCTTATTGTGTATGCTCGTCCGGGCACAGTACCTAACTGGAGTCTGGAGGAGGGTCATAGGGGGAGGAGCCAGTGCACACCACCTGACCTAGTAAAGCTTTACTTTTTTGTGCCCTGTCTCCTGCGGAGCCGCTATTCCCCATGGTCCTTTCAGGAACCCCAGCATCCACTACGGACTCCGAGAAATAGAATTATCGGTAAGTAAATTCTTATTTTTACACGGCTGTAAAGCCTCCCAGAACTCCCACATTGCTCTCCGACCCTCAGTGAACGTCCCTCATGGACAAATTTGTGACCTCCTCACCTGGCGCAGCGCTCACTCCAACAGACGCTGCGCCAGGTGAAGCGCGCTGTGGATCCCAATATGGCGCCGGACACAGACGCGCAGACGGCGTCCCCGGCCAACAAGAAACCGGCTGCAGAGGGGGGACCTGATGCTACCCCTTACTCCCTCCGGTCACCCGACGCTCCCCTTACCTATGCAGATCTGGTGGACGCAGTTACCTCCACGGTGGGTACGCTTCTCTCCCAGGCGGTGAGTGACATTTCAGCACAAGTACAGCAGCTCAATGTCCGAGTGTCAGGGGCTGAAAACAGAATAGGCTCCTTAGCCCATGATATGGCTGATGTACAAACCGAGTTAAAACTAGAGATGAGCGGGTTCGGTTTCTCTGAATCCGAACCCGCCCGAACTTCATGGTTTTTTTCACGGGTCCGAGCAGACTCGGATCCTCCCGCCTTGCTCGGTTAACCCGAGCGCGCCCGAACGTCATCATTACGCTGTCGGATTCTCGCGAGACTCGGATTCTATATAAGGAGCCGCGCGTCGCCGCCATTTTCACACGTGCATTGAGATTGATAGGTAGAGGACCTGGCTGGCGTCCTCTCCATTTAGATTAGAAGAGAGAGAGAGAGCGAGAGATTGACCTGATTTACTGGAGTTTAGGAGTACTGTAGAAGTGTAGAGAGTGCAGAGTTTACTAGTGACTGACCACAGTGACCACCAGACAGTGCAGTTTTGTTTTATTTAATATATCCGTTCTCTGCCTGAAAAAAACGATACACACAGTGACTCAGTCACATACCATATCTGTGTGCACTGCTCAGCCCAGTGTGCTGCATCATCTATGTATATATATCTGACTGTGCTCAGCTCACACAGCTTATAATTGTGGGGGAGACTGGGGAGCACTGCAGTGCCAGTTATAGGTTATAGCAGGAGCCAGGAGTACATATTTTCTCTATCGTCCTAGTGGATGCTGGGGTTCCTGAAAGGACCATGGGGAATAGCGGCTCCGCAGGAGACAGGGCACAAAAAGTAAAGCTTTTCCGATCAGGTGGTGTGCACTGGCTCCTCCCCCTATGACCCTCCTCCAGACTCCAGTTAGATTTTTGTGCCCGGCCGAGAAGGGTGCAATCTAGGTGGCTCTCCTAAAGAGCTGCTTAGAGAAAGTTTAGCTAGGTTTTTTTATGTTACAGTGATTCCTGCTGGCAACAGGATCACTGCAGCGAGGGACTGAGGGGAGAAGGAGTCAACTCACCTGCGTGCAGGATGGATTGGCTTCTTGGCTACTGGACATCAAGCTCCAGAGGGACGATCACAGGTACAGCCTGGATGGTCACCGGAGCCGCGCCGCCGGCCCCCTTGCAGATGCTGAAGACAGAAGAGGTCCAGAATCGGCGGCTGAAGACTCCTGCAGTCTTCTAAAGGTAGCGCACAGCACTGCAGCTGTGCGCCATTTTCCTCTCAGCACACTTCACACGGCAGTCACTGAGGGTGCAGGGCGCTGGGAGGGGGGCGCCCTGGGAGGCAAAATGAGTACCTATAAAGGCTAAAAATACCTCACATATAGCCCTAGAGGCTATATGGAGATATTTAACCCCTGCCTGATTTCTCAAAATAGCGGGAGACGAGCCCGCCGGAAAAGGGGCGGGGCCTATCTCCTCAGCACACGGCGCCATTTCCTCTCACAGCTCCGCTGGTCAGGACGGCTCCCAGGTCTCTCCCCTGCACTGCACTACAGAAACAGGGTAAAACAGAGAGGGGGGGCAAATTTATGGCGATATTTTTATATAACAAAGCAGCTATAGGGGAGCACTTATTATAAGGCTATCCCTGATATATATATAGCGCTTTTGGTGTGTGCTGGCAAACTCTCCCTCTGTCTCCCCAAAGGGCTAGTGGGTCCTGTCTTCATTAGGAGCATTCCCTGTGTGTCTGCTGTGTGTCGGTACGTGTGTGTCGACATGTATGAGGACGATATTGGTGTGGAGGCGGAGCAATTGCCAAATAAATGGATGCCTTTATTTATGGAACTACGGGATAGTGTCAACACGCTAAAGCAGTCGTTTGACGACATGAGACGGCCGGACAATCAATTAGTGCCTGTCCAGGCGACTCAAACACCGTCAGGGGCTGTGAAACGCCCTTTGCCTCAGTCGGTCGACACAGACCCAGACACAGGCGATGACTCCAGTGGTGACGGTGACGAATCAACCGTATTTTCCAGTAGGGCCACACGTTATATGATTTTGGCAATGAAGGAGGCGTTACATTTAGCTGATACTACAGGTACCACTAAACAGGGTATTATGTGGGGTATGAAAAAACTACCTATAGTTTTTCCTGAATCAGAAGAACTAAATGACGTGTGTAATGAAGCGTGGGTTACCCCTGATAAAAAGCTGATAATTTCAAAGAAATTATTGGCATTATACCCTTTCCTGCCAGAGGTTAGGGAGCGCTGGGAAACACCTCCTAGGGTGGACAAGGCGCTAACACGCTTATCTAAACAAGTGGCGTTACCCTCTCCTGAGACGGCCGCACTTAAAGATCCATCAGATAGGAGGATGGAAAATATCCAAAAAAGTATATACACACATGCAGGTGTTATACTACGACCAGCTGTAGCAACTGCCTGGATGGGCAGTGCGGGGGTAGTTTGGTCAGAGTCCCTGATTGAAAATATTGATACCCTGGACAGGGACAATATTGTACTGTCGTTAGAACAAATAAAGGATGCGTTTCTTTATATGCGTGATGCACAGAGGGATATATGCACACTGGCATCACGGGTAAGTGCTATGTCCATTTCGGCCAGAAGAGCTTTATGGACGCGACAGTGGACAGGCGATGCGGATTCAAAACGGCATATGGAAGTTTTGCCGTATAAGGGGGAGGAGTTATTTGGAGTCGGTCTATCAGATTTGGTGGCCACGGCTACAGCCGGGAAATCCACCTTTCTACCTCAAGTCACTCCCCAACAGAAAAAGGCACCGACTTTTCAACCGCAGCCCTTTCGTTCCTTTAAAAATAAGAGAGCAAAGGGCTATTCATATTTGCCACGAGGCAAAGGTCGAGGGAAGAGACAGCAACACGCAGCTCCTTCCCAGGATCAGAAGCCCTCCCCGGCTTCTACAAAAGCCTCAGCATGACGCTGGGGCTTCTCAAGCGGACTCGGGGACGGTGGGCGGTCGTCTCAAAAATTACAGCGCGCAGTGGGCTCACTCGCAAGTAGATCCCTGGATCCTGCAGATAATATCTCAGGGATACAGGTTGGAATTAGAGACAGATCCACCTCGCCGTTTCCTGAAGTCTGCTTTACCAGCGTCCCCCTCCGAAAGGGAGACGGTGTTGGAAGCCATTCACAAGCTGTACTCTCAGCAGGTGATAGTCAAGGTACCTCTTCTGCAACAAGGGAAGGGGTATTATTCCACTCTTTTTGTGGTACCGAAGCCGGATGGCTCGGTAAGGCCTATTCTAAATCTGAAGTCCTTGAACCTGTACATAAAGAAGTTCAAGTTCAAAATGGAGTCACTCAGAGCAGTGATAGCGAACCTGGAAGAGGGGGACTTTATGGTATCCTTGGACATCAAGGATGCGTATCTCCACGTTCCAATTTACCCCTCACACCAGGGGTACCTCAGGTTCGTTGTACAAAACTGTCACTATCAGTTTCAGACGCTGCCGTTCGGATTGTCCACGGCACCTCGGATCTTTACAAAGGTAATGGCCGAGATGATGATTCTTCTTCGAAGAAAAGGCGTATTAATTATCCCATACTTGGACGATCTCCTAATAAGGGCGAGGTCCAGAGAACAGCTAGAGATGGGATTAGCACTGTCTCAAGAAGTGCTAAAACAGCACGGGTGGATTCTGAATATTCCAAAATCCCAGTTAATGCCGACAACTCGTCTGCTGTTCCTAGGGATGATTCTGGACACGGTTCAGAAAAAGGTTTTTCTCCCGGAGGAAAAAGCCAAGGAGTTATCCGAGCTTGTCAGGAACCTCCTAAAACCAGGAAAGGTGTCTGTACATCAATGCACAAGAGTCCTGGGAAAAATGGTGGCTTCTTACGAAGCGATTCCATTCGGCAGATTCCACGCAAGAATTTTCCAAAGGGATCTGTTGGACAAATGGTCAGGGTCGCATCTTCAGATGCACCTACGGATAACCCTGTCTCCAAGGACAAGGGTGTCTCTTCTGTGGTGGTTGCAGAGTGCTCATCTATTGGAGGGCCGCAGATTCGGCATACAGGATTGGATCCTGGTGACCACGGACGCCAGCCTGAGAGGCTGGGGAGCAGTCACACAAGGAAGAAACTTCCAGGGAGTATGGACGAGCCTGGAAACGTCTCTTCACATAAACATTCTGGAACTAAGAGCAATATACAATGCTCTAAACCAGGCAGAACCTCTGCTTCAGGGAAAACCGGTATTGATCCAGTCGGACAACATCACGGCAGTCGCCCATGTGAACAGACAGGGCGGCACAAGAAGCAGGAGGGCAATGGCAGAAGCTGCAAGGATTCTTCGCTGGGCAGAGAATCATGTGATAGCACTGTCAGCAGTGTTCATCCCGGGAGTGGACAACTGGGAAGCAGACTTCCTCAGCAGACACGATCTTCACCCGGGAGAGTGGGGACTTCATCCAGAAGTCTTCCACATGCTGGTAACCCGTTGGGAAAGACCAATGGTGGACATGATGGCGTCTCGCCTCAACAAAAAACTGGACAGGTATTGCGCCAGGTCAAGAGATCCGCAGGCAATAGCTGTGGACGCGCTGGTAACGCCTTGGGTGTACCAGTCGGTGTATGTGTTTCCTCCTCTGCCTCTCATACCAAAAGTATTGAGAATTATACGGCAAAGAGGCGTAAGAACGATACTAGTGGTTCCGGATTGGCCAAGGAGGACTTGGTACCCGGAACTTCAAGAGATGATCACGGAAGATCCGTGGCCTCTACCTCTAAGGAGGGACTTGCTTCAGCAGGGTCCCTGTCTGTTTCAAGACTTGCCGCGGCTGCGTTTGACGGCATGGCGGTTGAACGCCGGATCCTAAAGGAAAAAGGCATGCCGGAAGAAGTCATTCCTACTTTGATTAAAGCAAGGAAGGAAGTAACCGTGCAACATTATCACCGAATTTGGCGAAAATATGTTGCGTGGTGCGAAGATCGGAGTGCTCCGACGGAGGAATTTCAACTGGGTCGATTCCTACATTTCCTGCAATCAGGATTGTCAATGGGTCTCAAATTGGGATCTATTAAGGTTCAAATTTCGGCCCTGTCGATTTTCTTTCAAAAAGAATTGGCTTCAGTCCCTGAAGTCCAGACCTTTGTTAAGGGAGTGCTGCATATACAGCCTCCTGTGGTGCCTCCAGTGGCACCGTGGGATCTAAATGTGGTTTTGGACTTCCTAAAATCTCATTGGTTTGAACCACTAAAAAAGGTGGATTTGAAATATCTCACATGGAAAGTAACCATGCTTCTAGCCCTGGCTTCGGCCAGGAGAGTGTCAGAACTGGCAGCTTTATCTTACAAAAGCCCATATCTGATTTTCCATTCGGACAGGGCAGAACTGCGGACTCGTCCGCATTTTCTCCCTAAGGTGGTGTCAGCATTTCATCTGAACCAGCCTATTGTAGTGCCTGCGGCTACAAGTGACTTGGAGGACTCCAAGTTACTGGACGTTGTCAGAGCATTAAAAATATATATGGCAAGGACAGCTGGAGTCAGAAAATCTGACTCGTTGTTTATATTGTATGCACCCAACAAGATGGGTGCTCCTGCGTCTAAACAGACGATTGCTCGTTGGATCTGTAGCACAATCCAACTTGCACATTCTGTGGCAGGCCTGCCACAGCCTAAATCTGTAAAGGCCCATTCCACAAGGAAGGTGGGCTCATCTTGGGCGGCTGCCCGAGGGGTCTCGGCATTACAACTTTGCCGAGCAGCTACGTGGTCAGGGGAGAACACGTTTGTAAAATTTTACAAATTTGATACTCTGGCTAAGGAGGACCTGGAGTTCTCTCATTCGGTGCTGCAGAGTCATCCGCACTCTCCCGCCCGTTTGGGAGCTTTGGTATAATCCCCATGGTCCTTTCAGGAACCCCAGCATCCACTAGGACGATAGAGAAAATAAGATTTTACTTACCGATAAATCTATTTCTCGGAGTCCGTAGTGGATGCTGGGCGCCCATCCCAAGTGCGGATTATCTGCATAAATTGTACATAGTTATTGTTAACTAATTCGGGTTATTGTTGAAGGAAGCCATCTTTCAGAGGCTCCGCTGTTATCATACTGTTAACTGGGTTTAGATCACAAGTTGTACGGTGTGATTGGTGTGGCTGGTATGAGTCTTACCCGGGATTCAAAATCCTCCCTTATTGTGTACGCTCGTCCGGGCACAGTACCTAACTGGAGTCTGGAGGAGGGTCATAGGGGGAGGAGCCAGTGCACACCACCTGATCGGAAAAGCTTTACTTTTTGTGCCCTGTCTCCTGCGGAGCCGCTATTCCCCATGGTCCTTTCAGGAACCCCAGCATCCACTACGGACTCCGAGAAATAGATTTATCGGTAAGTAAAATCTTATTATATTAAAATTAAACAGTGCACACTTTTGCTGCAGGAGTGCCACTGCCAGTGTGACTGACCAGTGACCTGACCACACTGACCACCAGTATAGTTAGTAGTATACTATATTGTGATTGCCTGAAAAAGTTAAACACTCGTCGTGTGACTTCACTTGTGTGGTGTTTTTTTTTTTATTCTATAAAAAACTCATTCTGCTGACAGACAGTGTCCAGCAGGTCCGTCATTATATAATATATACCTGTCCGGCTGCAGTAGTGATATATATATATTTTTTATATCATTATTTATCATCCAGTCGCAGCAGACACAGTACGGTAGTTCACGGCTGTAGCTACCTCTGTGTCGGCACTCGGCAGTCCGTCCATAATTGTATACCACCTACCCGTGGTTTTTTTTTCTTTCTTCTTTATACATACATACTACTACATCTCTTTATCAACCAGTCTATATTAGCAGCAGACACAGTACAGTACGGTAGTTCACGGCTGTAGCTACCTCTGTGTCGGCACTCGGCAGTCCGTCCATAATTGTATACCACCTACCCGAGGTTTTTTTTTCTTTCTTCTTTATACATACATACTACTACATCTCTTTATCAACCAGTCTATATTAGCAGCAGACACAGTACAGTACGGTAGTCCACGGCTGTAGCTACCTCTGTGTCGGCACTCGGCAGTCCGTCCATAATTGTATACCACCTACCCGTGGTTTTTTTTTCTTTCTTCTTTATACATACATACTACTACATCTCTTTATCAACCAGTCTATATTAGCAGCAGACACAGTACAGTACGGTAGTTCACGGCTGTAGCTACCTCTGTGTCGGCACTCGGCAGTCCGTCCATAATTGTATACCACCTACCCGTGGTTTTTTTTTCTTTCTTCTTTATACATACATACTACTACATCTCTTTATCAACCAGTCTATATTAGCAGCAGACACAGTACAGTACGGTAGTCCACGGCTGTAGCTACCTCTGTGTCGGCACTCGGCAGTCCGTCCATAATTGTATACCACCTACCCGTGGTTTTTTTTTCTTTCTTCTTTATACATACATACTACTACATCTCTTTATCAACCAGTCTATATTAGCAGCAGACACAGTACAGTACGGTAGTTCACGGCTGTAGCTACCTCTGTGTCGGCACTCGGCAGTCCGTCCATAATTGTATACCACCTACCCGTGGTTTTTTTTTCTTTCTTCTTTATACATACATACTACTACATCTCTTTATCAACCAGTCTATATTAGCAGCAGACACAGTACAGTACGGTAGTCCACGGCTGTAGCTACCTCTGTGTCGGCACTCGGCAGTCCGTCCATAATTGTATACCACCTACCCGTGGGTTTTTTTTCTTTCTTCTTTATACATACATACTACTACATCTCTTTATCAACCAGTCTATATTAGCAGCAGACACAGTACAGTACGGTAGTTCACGGCTGTAGCTACCTCTGTGTCGGCACTCGGCAGTCCGTCCATAATTGTATACCACCTACCCGTGGTTTTTTTTTCTTTCTTCTTTATACATACATACTACTACATCTCTTTATCAACCAGTCTATATTAGCAGCAGACACAGTACAGTACGGTAGTCCACGGCTGTAGCTACCTCTGTGTCGGCACTCGGCAGTCCGTCCATAATTGTATACCACCTACCCGTGGTTTTTTTTTCTTTCTTCTTTATACATACATACTACTACATCTCTTTATCAACCAGTCTATATTAGCAGCAGACACAGTACAGTACGGTAGTTCACGGCTGTAGCTACCTCTGTGTCGGCACTCGGCAGTCCGTCCATAATTGTATACCACCTACCCGTGGTTTTTTTTTCTTTCTTCTTTATACATACATACTACTACATCTCTTTATCAACCAGTCTATATTAGCAGCAGACACAGTACAGTACGGTAGTCCACGGCTGTAGCTACCTCTGTGTCGGCACTCGGCAGTCCGTCCATAATTGTATACCACCTACCCGTGGTTTTTTTTTCTTTCTTCTTTATACATACATACTACTACATCTCTTTATCAACCAGTCTATATTAGCAGCAGACACAGTACAGTACGGTAGTTCACGGCTGTAGCTACCTCTGTGTCGGCACTCGGCAGTCCGTCCATAATTGTATACCACCTACCCGTGGTTTTTTTTTCTTTCTTCTTTATACATACATACTACATCTCTTTATCAACCAGTCTATATTAGCAGCAGACACAGTACAGTACGGTAGTCCACGGCTGTAGCTACCTCTGTGTCGGCACTCGGCAGTCCGTCCATAATTGTATACTAGTATCCATCCATCTCCATTGTTTACCTGAGGTGCCTTTTAGTTGTGCCTATTAAAATATGGAGAACAAAAATGTTGAGGTTCCAAAATTAGGGAAAGATCAAGATCCACTTCCACCTCGTGCTGAAGCTGCTGCCACTAGTCATGGCCGAGACGATGAAATGCCAGCAACGTCGTCTGCCAAGGCCGATGCCCAATGTCATAGTACAGAGCATGTCAAATCCAAAACACCAAATATCAGTAAAAAAAGGACTCCAAAACCTAAAATAAAATTGTCGGAGGAGAAGCGTAAACTTGCCAATATGCCATTTACCACACGGAGTGGCAAGGAACGGCTGAGGCCCTGGCCTATGTTCATGGCTAGTGGTTCAGCTTCACATGAGGATGGAGGCACTCAGCCTCTCGCTAGAAAAATGAAAAGACTCAAGCTGGCAAAAGCAGTAGCACCGCAAAGAACTGTGCGTTCTTCGAAATCCCAAATCCACAAGGAGAGTCCAATTGTGTCGGTTGCGATGCCTGACCTTCCCAACACTGGACGTGAAGAGCATGCGCCTTCCACCATTTGCACGCCCCCTGCAAGTGCTGGAAGGAGCACCCGCAGTCCAGTTCCTGATAGTCAGATTGAAGATGTCAGTGTTGAAGTACACCAGGATGAGGAGGATATGGGTGTTGCTGGCGCTGGGGAGGAAATTGACCAGGAGGATTCTGATGGTGAGGTGGTTTGTTTAAGTCAGGCACCCGGGGAGACACCTGTTGTCCGTGGGAGGAATATGGCCGTTGACATGCCTGGTGAAAATACCAAAAAAATCAGCTCTTCGGTGTGGAGGTATTTCAACAGAAATGCGGACAACAGGTGTCAAGCCGTGTGTTCCCTTTGTCAAGCTGTAATAAGTAGGGGTAAAGACGTTAACCACCTCGGAACATCCTCCCTTATACGTCACCTGCAGCGCATTCATAATAAGTCAGTGACAAGTTCAAAAACTTTGGGTGACAGCGGAAGCAGTCCACTGACCAGTAAATCCCTTCCTCTTGTAACCAAGCTCACGCAAACCACCCCACCAACTCCCTCAGTGTCAATTTCCTCCTTCCCCAGGAATGCCAATAGTCCTGCAGGCCATGTCACTGGCAATTCTGATGATTCCTCTCCTGCCTGGGATTCCTCCGATGCATCCTTGCGTGTAACGCCTACTGCTGCTGGCGCTGCTGTTGTTGCTGCTGGGAGTCGATGGTCATCCCAGAGGGGAAGTCGTAAGACCACTTTTACTACTTCCACCAAGCAATTGACTGTCCAACATCCTTTGCGAGGAAGATGAAATATCACAGCAGTCATCCTACTGCAAAGCGGATAACTGAGGCCTTGGCATCCTGGGTGGTGAGAAACGTGGTTCCGGTATCCATCATTACTGCAGAGCCAACTAGAGACTTGTTGGAGGTACTGTGTCCCCGGTACCAAATACCATCTAGGTTCCATTTCTCTAGGCAGGCGATACCGAAAATGTACACAGACCTCAGAAAAAGAGTCACCAGTGTCCTAAAAAATGCAGATGTACCCAATGTCCACTTAACCACGGACATGTGGACAAGTGGAGCAGGGCAGGGTCAGGACTATATGACTGTGACAGCCCACTGGGTAGATGTATGGACTCCCGCCGCAAGAACAGCAGCGGCGGCACTAGTAGCAGCATCTCGCAAACGCCAACTCTTTCCTAGGCAGGCTACGCTTTGTATCACCGCTTTCCAGAATACGCACACAGCTGAAAACCTCTTACGGCAACTGAGGAAGATCATCGCGGAATGGCTTACCCCAATTGGACTCTCCTGTGGATTTGTGGCATCGGACAACGCCAGCAATATTGTGTGTGCATTAAATATGGGCAAATTCCAGCACGTCCCATGTTTTGCACATACCTTGAATTTGGTGGTGCAGAATTATTTAAAAAACGACAGGGGCGTGCAAGAGATGCTGTCGGTGGCCAGAAGAATTGCGGGACACTTTCGGCGTACAGGCACCACGTACAGAAGACTGGAGCACCACCAAAAACTACTGAACCTGCCCTGCCATCATCTGAAGCAAGAAGTGGTAACGAGGTGGAATTCAACCCTCTATATGCTTCAGAGGTTGGAGGAGCAGCAAAAGGCCATTCAAGCCTATACAATTGAGCACGATATAGGAGGTGGAATGCACCTGTCTCAAGCGCAGTGGAGAATGATTTCAACGTTGTGCAAGGTTCTGCTGCCCTTTGAACTTGCCACACGTGAAGTCAGTTCAGACACTGCCAGCCTGAGTCAGGTCATTCCCCTCATCAGGCTTTTGCAGAAGAAGCTGGAGACATTGAAGGAGGAGCTAACACGGAGCGATTCCGCTAGGCATGTGGGACTTGTGGATGGAGCCCTTAATTCGCTTAACAAGGATTCACGGGTGGTCAATCTGTTGAAATCAGAGCACTACATTTTGGCCACCATGCTCGATCCTAGATTTAAAGCCTACCTTGGATCTCTCTTTCCGGCAGACACAAGTCTGCTGGGGTTGAAAGACCTGCTGGTGAGAAAATTGTCAAGTCAAGCGGAACGCGACCTGTCAACATCTCCTCCTTCACATTCTCCCGCAACTGGGGGTGCGAGGAAAAGGCTCAGAATTCCGAGCCCACCCGCTGGCGGTGATGCAGGGCAGTCTGGAGCGACTGCTGATGCTGACATCTGGTCCGGACTGAAGGACCTGACAACGATTACGGACATGTCGTCTACTGTCACTGCATATGATTCTCTCCCCATTGAAAGAATGGTGGAGGATTATATGAGTGACCGCATCCAAGTAGGCACGTCACACAGTCCATACTTATACTGGCAGGAAAAAGAGGCAATTTGGAGGCCCTTGCACAAACTGGCTTTATTCTACCTAAGTTGCCCTCCCACAAGTGTGTACTCCGAAAGAGTGTTTTGTGCCGCCGCTCACCTTGTCAGCAATCGGCGTACGAGGTTACATCCAGAAAATGTGGAGAAGATGATGTTCATTAAAATGAATTATAATCAATTCCTCCGCGGAGACATTGACCAGCAGCAATTGCCTCCACAAAGTACACAGGGAGCTGAGATGGTGGATTCCAGTGGGGACGAATTGATAATCTGTGAGGAGGGGGATGTACACGGTGATATATCGGAGGATGATGATGAGGTGGACATCTTGCCTCTGTAGAGCCAGTTTGTGCAAGGAGAGATTAATTGCTTCTTTTTTGGGGGGGGTCCAAACCAACCCGTCATATCAGTCACAGTCGTGTGGCAGACCCAGTCACTGAAATGATGGGTTGGTTAAAGTGTGCATGTCCTGTTTTGTTTATACAACATAAGGGTGGGCCCAAGGACAATTCCATCTTGCACCTCTTTTTTCTTTTATTTTTCTTTGCGTCATGTGCTGTTTGGGGAGGGTTTTTTGGAAGGGACATCCTGCGTGACACTGCAGTGCCACTCCTAAATGGGCCCGGTGTTTGTGTCGGCCACTAGGGTCGCTAATCTTACTCACACAGCTACCTCATTGCGCCTCTTTTTTTCTTTGCGTCATGTGCTGTTTGGGGAGGGTTTTTTGGAAGGGACATCCTGCGTGACACTGCAGTGCCACTCCTAAATGGGCCCGGTGTTTGTGTCGGCCACTACGGTCGCTAATCTTACTCACACAGCTACCTCATTGCGCCTCTTTTTTTCTTTGCGTCATGTGCTGTTTGGGGAGGGTTTTTTGGAAGGGACATCCTGCGTGACACTGCAGTGCCACTCCTAGATGGGCCCGGTGTTTGTGTCGGCCACTAGGGTCGCTAATCTTACTCACACAGCTACCTCATTGCGCCTCTTTTTTTCTTTGCGTCATGTGCTGTTTGGGGAGGGTTTTTTGGAAGGGACATCCTGCGTGACACTGCAGTGCCACTCCTAAATGGGCCCGGTGTTTGTGTCGGCCACTACGGTCGCTAATCTTACTCACACAGCTACCTCATTGCGCCTCTTTTTTTCTTTGCGTCTTGTGCGGTTTGGGGAGGGTTTTTTGGAAGGGACATCCTACGTGACACTGCAGTGCCACTCCTAGATGGGCCCGGTGTTTGTGTCGGCCACTAGGGTCGCTAATCTTACTCACACAGCTACCTCATTGCGCCTCTTTTTTTCTTTGCGTCATGTGCTGTTTGGGGAGGGTTTTTTGGAAGGGACATCCTGCGTGACACTGCAGTGCCACTCCTAAATGGGCCCGGTGTTTGTGTCGGCCACTAGGGTCGCTAATCTTACTCACACAGCTACCTCATTGCGCCTCTTTTTTTCTTTGCGTCATGTGCTGTTTGGGGAGGGTTTTTTGGAAGGGACATCCTGCGTGACACTGCAGTGCCACTCCTAGATGGGCCAGGTGTTTGTGTCGGCCACTAGGGTCGCTTAGCTTAGTCATCCAGCGACCTCGGTGCAAATTTTAGGACTAAAAATAATATTGTGAGGTGTGAGGTATTCAGAATAGACTGAAAATGAGTGGAAATTATGGTTTTTGAGGTTAATAATAATATGGGATCAAAATTACCCCCAAATTCTATGATTTAAGCTGTTTTTTAGGGTTTTTTGAAAAAAACACCCGAATCCAAAACACACCCGAATCCGACAAAAAAAATTCGGTGAGGTTTTGCCAAAACGCGGTCGAACCCAAAACCAAAACACAAAACCCGAAAAATTTCAGGCGCTCATCACTAGTTAAAACGCTTAGAGAAAGAGAATTATATTCTTATTAATCGTATGGAAGATATCGAAAATCGCTCGCGTCGCAATAATACGCGAGTGGTGGGGCTCCCCGAGTCTATTAAGGGCCCCGACTTGGAAAAATTCGTTAAGCTAACTTTGCCACAACTTCTGGGAATTCAGGAACTTTGTAAAGATATGATAATTGAGCGTGTTCACCGGGTGGGTCCTCCACCACGCCAGAATGACCCCCGGCCGCGAGTCACACTTTTTAAATGCCTCAGCTACACGCATAAACTTGAAATATGGAGAGCGTCTCGGAAAATTCCTGTTATAAACTGGGAAGGAGCCAGGCTGCGGATATTCCAAGACTTCTCAGCTGAGCTGACGAAAGCGAGAAAAGCTTTCTCACCCATATGTACCAGGCTTGTGCGCAACAAACAGAAGTTCGCCCTAATATACCCTGCAAAGCTACGCATATTCTACAAAGATAGACATTACGCCTTTCTCTCTCCTTCTGATGCTAATGACTTTCTACGTGATGATAATTATGGTGTGTCGGGTGACATCTCGGATCCTCCCCCTCATGTATGATGTTGGCGACATTACAAGTCTACTACTACGTGACTCTCATCTAGCTCACTTTATTACACCTTACCGGGCACAGTCGGTGCTCATGCTCCGGGTATTATGTTGGTAGCACTTTAGTGCCTGCACTATTGTTGTTTTATTGTTTTTTTCCCAAAGTCTAGTGTCTGTTTTCGCTCTCAGACTATCACGCTGCGCGTGAACCCCTATTCACCAGCCTATTTCTTCTTTATTTTTTACTATTTGTCTGTGTGTCTCCCCCTCCCCCTGTTTTTCCCTCCCTTCCCTTTTACCTCTGATAATATTTCAAAATGTATAGGTAAGACGTTTTCTTTTTCTGCTAGCCTGTGTATGGATGGTCTAATTCCCATGTTAGATTTTACATGTCTAGTCTGAAAATAGGATCATGTAATGTAGGGGGTTTTAACTCCCCTGCAAAAAGGAGGAAAATCCTGGGCCCTCATTCCGAGTTGTTCGCTCGTTGCACACGCTAAGCCACCGCCCTCTGGGAGTGAATCTTAGCTTAGCAGAATAGCGAACGAAAGGTTCGCAGAATAGCGAAGAGAAATTTCTTAGCAGTTTCTGAGTAGCTCCACACCTACTCAGAAATAGCGACGAGCTCAGGCCGTTTCGTTCCTGGTTTGACGTCACACACACGCCCAGCGTTCATCCAGCCACTCCCCCGTTTCCCCAGACACTCCCGCGTTTTTGCCTGACACGCCTGCGTTTTTCCGCACACTCCCAGAAAACGTCCAGTTTCCGCCCAGAAACACCCACTTCCTGTCACTCACACTACGATCACGTCAACGATGAAAAATCTTTGTTCGGGCGTGAGTAAATCTACTAAGTTTTGTGTTACATTACTAACCGCATGCGCACTGCGAACCATGCGCGTGCGCATTTTTGCCTTAATCGCACCGTAGAGAAAATCGGCAACGAGCGAACAACTCGGAATGACCACCCTGGTTTACTTTAATGCAATGAAACTAGATATGGTGTTTATACGAGAAGCGCATTTAGGTGGTCATTCCGAGTTGTTCGCTCGCAAGCTGCTTTTAGAAGCATTGCATACGCTAAGCCGCCGCCTACTGGGAGTGAATCTTAGCTTAGCAAAATTGCAAACTAAAGATTATCAAAATTGCGAATAGAAATTTCTTAGCAGTTTCTGAGTAGCTCGAGACTTACTCTGCCACTGCGATCAGTTCAGTCAGTTTCGTTCCTGGTTTGACGTCACAAACACACCCAGCGTTCGCCCAGACACTCCCCCGTTTCTCCAACCACTCCCGCGTTTTTCCCAGAAACGGCAGCGTTTTTTCACACACTCCCATGAAACGGCCAGTTTCCGCCCAGAAACACCCACTTCCTGTCAATCACATTATGATCACCAGAACGAAGAAAAAACCTCATAATGCCGTGAGTAAAATACCAAACTTCTTAGCAAATTTACTTGGCGCAGTTGCAGTGCGAACATTGCGCATGCGCAGTTTGCGGAAAATCGCTGCGATGCGATGAAAGAGAACGAGTGAACAACTCGGAATGAGGGCCTTAGTCCCTACAGAAATGGTCAAACTCCAGATGCTGGATTGGAAACTCCTCTTCTCTGCCTCATTTAATTCCAAGGTGGCGATACTTATTAGACGCAATATTCCCTATACTATACTTCACACAATTACAGATCCTGAGGGTAGATTTACTATCACTAAACTAACGCATCACTCTCAGATATACACTCTCTGCAATGTCTACGCCCCCACTATTTATTGTAAAAGCTTCTTTCTTACCCTTATAGCTAAACTAATCCCCTATATAGATGAGCCCCTTATCATTTGTGGAGACTTTAACCTTATTTCTGATGCCTCCCTGGAAAAGTCCAACACCCATACGTTACGAAGGCCTCCTCAAACTTTGGCTAAAATTGGTATCCCTCATTTAACTTCCCAGCTAGCCTTAGTGGATATTTGGAGGTCTTCTAATCCCACCGCACGGGAATATATTTGTCTCTCTGCTGCCTATGAAACGTTCTCTAGGATAGACTATCTCCTGATATCTACGACCTTGTTCACAAGAGTATCCTCGGTAACAATTGAACCAATCACTATTTCCGACCATGCCCTGCTGTGGTTCGAGATTGACGTCTCGGATGAACGGCCCTCCCATGCTTCCTGGCGCTTCCCCTCCCACCTCCTCACCTCGCCTGAATTTAAATTATTGCTATCAGACAGCTGGAAAAATTTTGTCACCGACAATGCTTCCAGTTTGGTAAATGACCCTCCTTTGTTTTGGCAAACCGCCAAGTCGGTCCTTCGGGGCTCTATCATCTCCTATATGTCTCGTTTGAACAAGGAATACGCAACAACCTATCTCTCCTTGCAGAATGCCCTTACCTCAACTTTTTCCTCCTACCAAAGTAACCCAACCCCATTAACCAAATCAGCCTATCTTACAGCCAATACTCATTACACTGAGTTTCTCAATAAGAAAGGTAAGAAGTACTTATACCGTATGAATTACCGCTACCATCACTTCGGAAACAAAACAGGTAAACTCCTCACGAATATCCTTAAAGGATCCAGCCCTGCGGCTGTGGTTCATCCTTTACGTACTTCAGATGGCTCACTAACGTCCACCAACAAACAGAAAGCTGACATTATGAAGGAATTCTACACTGCTTTATACTCCCCCCCTGACACCCCTCCTACTTCCTGTTCTCCTTCTTCTACAGATCAGGACACAATTTGGTCATCCCTGCCTCTCCCTTCTATTCATCCTGGGCAGGGGGAGGTCTTGTCCTCTCCCATCACACCTGGGGAGGTATCCCGCGTTATAGGTTCTCTCAAGCCTAGTAAGGCCCCCGGACCTGATGGGTTCGGAGGTAGTTTCTATAAGACACTTCATTTGGAGATCTTGGATACCCTTGTTGCAGTCTTTAAATCACATTTTGCAATCAGGTAAGGCCCCTCTCTACTTTAATTCAGCGTATATTAAAGTCCTTCCTAAGCCTGGCAGGGACCTGACACTGATAGGCTCCTACAGGCCTATATCCCTCCTCAATTCCGATTATAAGATACTGGCAAAGATACTCGCAGACCGACTACAGGACGTTTTGCCAACCATCATTCATCTGGACCAAACCGGATTCATTAGAGGCAGACACTCGGTCCTCAATGTACGCAAAGTGTTATCGGTGGTCCATCATCTCCAAAACTCTTGTGGGATTTCCCCCCAAGGTGTGATAGTTTCATTGGATACGGAGAAGGCCTTCAACCTGGTGCAGTGGCCTCATCTGTATGCTTGTATGTCCCGCTTTGGCCTTCCCCCCTTCTATATCTCCTGTATTAAAATTCTCTACACCGACCCTACCTCCCAAATTCTTTGTAATGGGAAAATGTCTGACCCCTTCCATATTTTTAGGGGAACCAGGCAGGGTTGCCCTCTTTCTCCCGTTCTATTTGCTATGGCCATTGAACCACTAGCAATAGCCCTCCGCTCCTCTCAAGACTTTAAAGGTGTCCAGATTTCCTCCCAAGAGGTCAAACTATCTCTTTTCGCAGATGATATGCTGCTTTTTGTAACTGACCCATTACACTCACTTCCAAACATTATGGAACTGGTAACGGCCTTTGGGAGGACCTCCAGATATAAAATTAATGTAGACAAGTCTGAGATTCTTCCACTTGGCACCTTTTCTTTGGATCTCTCTTCCTCTTCTGTCTTTTCAAAATTTAAAATCTCCTCTACTCATATTAAATATTTAGGCTTACTAGTCCCCAGCAGGACGGACACATTATATTCACTTAATTTTTCACCCCTAATCCGCAAAATCGAAGCGCTTCTCACCTCCTGGAACCCCTTGCCCCTCTCACTGTTAGGTAGAACCGCTGCAGTCAAATCCATCATTTTCCCCAAACTGTTCTATCTCATACAGATGTTGCCTATTGCTTTGACCAACAGAGACATTTTATCCATAAAATCCATCATCTCCCACTTCCTTTGGAAGGGGAGACGCCCTAGGATTGCCTATACCAAACTGGTCTTGCCCAGGTCCCAGGGTGGGCTTGGCATCCCCGACTTTAAGGCATACACCCTTGCGGTGTTCTTCAGGTATGCTAGTGATTGGTTACTGTCCATGTCCACGTATACAGATAACTCCCTAGACTTGGCGGTTCTTCATCCCTTTTCCCCGGCAGCCTTACTACATCTGAAATCACCAGACGTACCCCGGGCTGTGCTCTCCAACCCTCTGTTTCGTGATACATACTTTTGCTGGATTAGTCTCCACAAAAAATAAAAAAAAAGATTTCCGGTACTCTCCTTATCTCACAATTTGGGGAAACCCTGGTTTCTCCACTTCCCTATATAATCCTTGTTACCAACTCTGGAAAGAGAAAGGATTGCTTCTTGTGCACAGGGTCTTTGATCCGGGTGGCCTCTTCCCGACTTTTCAGGCTCTCCAACAAACTTACTCTCTACCTAATAGCCATTTTTATTTTTACCTCCAGCTTAGGCATTACATTCAATCCCTTCCGATTGGCTCCCACACACACACACCCCCTAACCGAATACTCACTACCCTTCAGGCCAATGTTTCTAGGCCATACAAAGTTAAACATATTTATATGTTACTGATAGATTACAGAATAAGACTGACCTCCCATGTTACCTGCATATTCTCCACATGGAAAAAGGACATCCCCTTTTTGCCGGAAAACTTGGAGAGGTTACTGCTGGGTTACACTGCTTCCCTTGTTTATTTAAAATCCGCATACCTACAGGAGGTCCATTTTAGATTTTTATACCGGGCTTATATTGCACCAGCACAAAGGAAATATATGGCAGCTGGTGAATCTGGATGCTGTGTCAAATGTGGAAAGTCCAATGCCAAATTTTTTCACTATGTCTGGGAATGTTCTAAGATACGTAGATTCTGGAATAAAACATTACTGTATATACAATCTGTCATTGGTTACAAGCTATCGCTAGAACCCCTGGCGTGTCTACGCCTAAATTTTTATAGTTGGCCCTTACAAAGGTGCACACATTGTACCGTCCCCTTCCTTGTGACCGCTCTAACTCTTGCGAAAAAGCTGATCCTTATACATTGGACTAAAAAATCCGCTCCCTCCATCCATGAGCTCCAACAGAAACTGCTGCAAAATATCTATTTTGATGTACGATCCCTACTGCTAAATGACGGATACAACGTGCGCTCCTTTCACAAAAAATGGGACCTCTATATTGCAGCATTAGATGATAATTCCCGAGCCTTAATTTTTCAATACCTTGGCTCTCATGGTATAGGGCGATATCGATTGGTCTCATAACAGAGTAATTCATGATTCTGTTTTCCTACAGGACTTGGTCATTTATTGCTTTCTTCAAATGTTGCAATCTGAATAATTACAATGCTCTAGGTTCCTCCTTGCTCACTGTTCAAGAATATGCCC
The DNA here is from genome assembly GCF_028390025.1 of Pseudophryne corroboree. NCBI lineage: Eukaryota > Metazoa > Chordata > Amphibia > Anura > Myobatrachidae > Pseudophryne > Pseudophryne corroboree. Next base: position 733,823,571 of record NC_086449.1, read on the forward strand.
TATTCATTTGTACTGTTCCTCCACGGCTGTGCTATGCCATATCATTGTCTCTAAGCTGACTCAGGTCTGATTACCATTTTGCGATGTCACCTCCCTCCCCCCCCCCCCCCCCCTTACCCCCTTTCTTCCCCCTCTGTGTCTGTCTTGTCTAAGGTTAACTATATTCGTTGACTTGTATCCCTAAATTTATATTGCTCTTTATACTGTTTTTGATGAGTGGGATTGTTGATTCCTGTTCCTTGTAACTCCCTTTTGAAAAACCAATAAACAGAAAGAAAAAAGAAAAAAAAAAGAAAAGCATAGGTTGACGGGCAGAGGATGATGAGTAGAGAATGAGAGGGTGATGGACAGAGGCAGAGGGTAATGGAGAATGGAAGAGGGTGACAGGAAGAGCAGAGGGTGATGATAAAAAAAGCAGAGTTATAAGCACAGAGTGAAGGGAGAGGCAGAGGGTGACAGGAAATGGCAGAGGGTGATGTGCAAAAGGTGATGGGAAGAGGCAGAGGCGCAATTAGTGTTGCACCCGCTATCACCTGTCTAGCTACAGTATGATAACATTATACAGTGAATAGAGGATATTAATATTTTACCATTCAACCATGTCCCTCTGTGCTGATACCTACAGATACAATCCTTCTCACTGCACAGTCCTGGCTCTGGAGACAGACACACATGCAGCCACACTCAAACAGAGAGGCACACACACAGATACACACACACACACACACACATACTTGTTTTTGTGACCTCATCGGGACCCATGTAGGAACATCCCTCACGGGGACACCATTTTCCTTACCCCTGGAAGGGCCCAGCCTGGAGCCTGTGCAAGGGGACAGAGGGTGCGGGCGTGCGCGGCCTGGGAGGGGACCATGGGGACATAATATATGGATCAATTTATGTGTGACACCCTCCCCCCAGGTGGCCACCGGGTGCAATGGCACCCACATTTTATTATGTATTGATTTATTTATTCATTTATTTATTTGTGTATGTATGCATGTGTTTGTTTACTTATTTTTTATTTATTTAGCTCATGTTCTTTCTCATTATCGCAGTTATTCTGTTCTTTATGTAGAATTTAATTGAAAGCCAGTTCCGAGCCTTCAGTGCTTGGGTTTCAGCCCGTAGGCACGCATCACAATCCTTCTTGCCCGGAACCTTGCAGGAGTGGATGAACCGCATCATGTGTTTTTCAACGGCTCTGACTTCCGCTGGGGTCCATGGTTTTCTCTTAGCACCTCTGCTGTCACCTATGTGGGAGAGGAAAGGTCAGTCACCCTGCAAAGCCATCACCAGCCAAGGCCACCCCCCCACCAACCCCCCCCCCCCCCCCACCAGCATGGAAGGTTGCACCCACCTTTAGGAATGGCTCCTGTGGCCGGAGAGCCCCAGCCACGAGGGAAATGGCCGCCACGGCACTGGAGGGGTTAACCCCTAGTGCCCGGCGCCATTTTAAAAGACAATGGGCGCTTGGCGCCAGATTTGAAAATACTGTGGGCGCTAGGCGCCGTGTTTTATAATATGTTTAAGAAATGTATTTTTAAACTGCCGTGGTCCCGGACCTCTCCGGAGACCACGGCAGTGAGGACAGCCCCCAGCGCGCTCAGCAGTGTGTGCGTGCCGGGGGAGAGGGGAGCCGCTGACCGCCGGAGTCCGGGAGCTCCGCTCCCGGCAGCGGTCGGTGCAGCCCCGGGCGCACTGGAGTGTGCGCGCCGGGGAGAAGGGAGAAGGGTGAGCGCTGCAGCTGGGAGCTCGGCTCCCGCTGCAGTGCTCTCTGTGTGTGCCGCCGCTGGGGGCCGGGAGCTCTGCTCCCGGCGCCTCAGCCCAGCACGGGTGGCCAGCTGCGGCAGCCGGGACGAACGTCCCGGGCTGCCGGGCGGCAAGGGGGGTGCACCGCACACGGGGACCGGGCTAGCCGGCTCCCTAGCGGCGTGGGTGCAATTAGGCTGGCGAGCAGGCTGATGAGCGCTGGGGTCCGGGAGCTACGCTCCCGGCACCTCAGCGCTACAACAGAGCCAGAGTCACGGCGGCCGGGACAAGTGTCCCGGGCCGCCGGGCTTCAGTACAGGGGGGTGCGCCGCTGCGTGCGGCGAGGCCACAGAGCGAGTGCCACACTGGGGGGACAGGGAGAGCCAGCTCCCTGGACCCCAGTGGCAGGCAGGCAAGCTGGAGGGTGGGGGAAGCCAGCCCCATACCTCCAGCACTGAGAGAGCCCTAGCAGCCAGGCTGCAGGGCTAGGGGAGCCAGAACAGACAGGGTCCTAGCAGCCAGGCTGCAGGACTAGGACAGTATTCCACAAACCAGACATTGTGTAAAATAATAGAAAGTACAGTGTGTTGTAAGGCACTGCAGTGCCTAGGTATGTGGAGCCTGTGCAGGCTCAGAGTGTATTTAAATGTATAACCTGTACAGTGTGATTTAAATGTAATGTATTTAAAGGTAAATTGCACTTACTTGGTTGTGTGTCCCAGGAGGGGGGAATCCATAGCTGTGCAGGCTGATGGATTCTCCCAGACCTTTTCCCCAAAAACGGAATGCTTTCCCATCCAGCCTCACACTTCCAAGGGGCACAGGGAGAGAGAGAAGCAGCTCAGCTATGAAACAAGCTGAGTGGTTTCTTGGAGCTCCATGGAGATCAGCCGTAGTGGCCAAGAGACCTGGACCGGGGAGCCAGGCTGCCCAGCTCTGGAGCCCAAATCCAGGCTGCAGCCAGTGGGCTGGGTCCCGGGCAGGTTTCTGGAAGTCAGTTTAGGAGGGAAAACTTTCCCCCAGCCAGACTGAACGGCACCGGGGAGTATCCTGATTCTCCAAGGTGGGAGAGTCAAAGGAGACCGACCACTCCCCACTGTCCAAAAGGGATAATGTTAGATGTGCATGTGACCAAGGCATGCACAGCTCATGGGTAAACATTGATTGGTTGTGCACCACAGGGCGGGCTTACCCCCTGTGGTAAGGGGTCTTGGAGAGGGATAAAAGGAGGGCAGTTGGCCCATAGGATTGAGTGTATTATTCCATCTTATTCTGCTGAAAACATCTGATTGTATGCTGTTACCCCTAGCAATAGGGAGGAGCCTTTTTAAAGGTTATTGAGCAATAAACATCTTTGCCTCAAGAAGACTGCTTCATCTTGTGACCAACAGGGTTAGGCCAAACCTAGCCCCGTCCTCCGGCTGTCCACGGAAGCACCTAGCGTCTCGTAGCTCCGCCTTCCGCCAGCTACCGGTAGAGGCCTAGCAAGTGGCTAGTGGGGATTCGTCAGCACCACACAGCTGTGGTAAGGCAGTGCGTCGGCACATACAGAGCAGAACCGTGGTTCCAAACGCCACGGCAGTTTAGGAGTTTGGTGGTGGCAGCGAGAACCCGCCCACAGCGCAGTGGGCGGAGTCAGTAACAGGCGGTTACTGACGGTAAGCGGGAATCCCCTATGTGGTCAGGCCTCGTGCGGCTTGACCTTCCAATCTGTGCGCAGTCAACGGGACGCGAAAGCGGCGAGTGCTTTCGTACGGTACCGTCCTGTCACAGAAATTGGTGGCAGTGATGGGATCATTGATGGACATTTGCAAGTTTTTGAAAGAACTTGTAAACTACACGATCTACCCAAGTCAGAGTGGGTGAGACACCTTGTGCCCACTCTGCATGGAGAGGCCTTGGAGGCCTATCGAGGAGTAGCGACGGAGGACTGTGGGAACTACGACGAAGTCGCAAAGGCCCTCCTCCAGCGATTCTTCATCACTCCAGAGTCTTACAGGAAGAAGTTCAGAGACTTGCCCAAGAATCCTAGCAGCACCCATGAGCAGTTCGCCACCCAGCTGCGGCAGTACGTGGTGAAGTGGGTGAAGGATTCGGAAGCCACTTCATGGGACGCACTGATCGACCTGATCTGCAGGGAGCAGTTCTACCGCAGGTGCGCCCAAGAAGTGAAGGAGTGGGTGCTAGATCGGGAGCCACCCAGCTTAAAAATGGCTGCCCAATTAGCCGACAAATATGTGGCAATTCGGACACGGGGGCAGAAGCGCCCCGCCAGCAGCCAGCTCCAACAGACTGTACCACCAAGGGGACCCCCCTCTTCAGCTCATCAACCCCAAAGACAAGCATCTTCCAACCCGGGTGCTCTTGGCCAGCAACCGCACCGCAGCGTCCCTGCAACTGATCAGAGATCATCGGTGCCACGACTGGAGAAGAAGTGCTACGGCTGTGGGAAAATCGGACATCTGAGGATGAACTGTCTTGCATCCCAAGCACCCCAGACTCGTGCCCCAAATCCGAGTGCTGGAGCCCGGATCGCTTGTTTGACGAGAGGAGATGAGCCTACAGAGACTGTTCCCCCTCCAGTCAGTCCGATGGAGTGTGGCAAGAGACAGGTGCACTCTGCGGAGAGAGTCACCTGCATGGCCAAACAGCCCCTACACAACATGTGGAGGCACCTGCAGCCGGTCCACGTGGGACCCCTGCAGGGGGAAGGCCTAAGAGACTCTGGGGCCTCAATCATCGTGGTGAGCCCCCACCTTATAGATCCTGCTGCAGTATTGCAGGGTCGCACTGCCACGGTCACCCTGGCAGAAGGAACAGAGAAAGCGGTTCCCATGGCAAGAGTCTACCTGAACTGGGGAGCTGGACCAGAGTTGCGAGAAGTTGCCGTCATGGATGGTCTCCCAACTGATGTGGTCCTAGGAAATGATCTGGGTGGTGGGATCGTCACTACGTTTGTTGGCGCCATTCCCCGGAGTCAAGTTCCAAACCCACCGTTGACATCAGCTACTCCAGCACAGCCCAGCCCAGAGGAAAAGACTACAGCTGCTAGACAACTGCCAGCACAGCCAACCACAGCTTCAACCAGCCCAGAGGAAAAGATTACAGCGGCTAGATCAGCACATCGACCCCGCATGCCTTTTGCCTCTGGTATGCCCACGTCCACTAGCAACGCAGAGGATGTCGGTTCCAGCTCGTTTGATCCTGTGGGGGTGCCCAATGATGCTCCTGACCCAAGTGGTTTGCCAACTCCGGCGGTGAGTATGAGAAACCACACTGATTTTTCCATGACTGACCCCTACCAGACTGACCCTAGTAGTCCCCACCTAGATCCCCCTGTAGAGTGTCCCAATTTAGGCGAGATTGAGGGCCACAGGCAGGAGTTTAGGGAGGCTCAACTCTCTGACCCATCCCCGAAAGGCATGA